>NW_020955531.1:216335-418826 GCF_003031625.1 Empidonax traillii
TGCAGTGACTGAGGTGGAACACTCAGACTTAAATCCAAGCCCTCTAATATGCTTTGTCTGGGATATGGAAGGCATCTTCCTTTATTAGGTTACTTTCCTGCTCAGCATTAACATTTTGTGCTTTGAAGGTTTATTGTGTTGGCTGGAGTTATACCTTTATATACACGTAGTCCCTATGGAATAGCCTGGTCTCCTTTCATCATTATTAGTAATTCTAGGCTTGTCATTTCCTATCCATGCAGTCTGGACCTCGCTGCGCTGTTGCAGGATGGTTGATATGGTGCACAGGAAATGTTCTGTTTTTTCAGGTCTCTACCGTTCCTGAGTATTTTTTTCAGGGGCTTCGGTTTTATTGCCATGAAGTCCATTTCCTACATGTAGTACAATTTACTAAATTACAAATAAACAAGGCACCAATAGAGAAGTCAGTGAAAGTTCACACTAAGAATAGAAGCTTGAAGAGAAAAGTTCAGTTATGTGACCTTCTTCAGGAGCTGGATGCAAAATAGACCTGCTGTTTTTCCCTTTAATTTGCAGTCCAGGCAGAAAAGAAATTTAACAGTTCCCGGAGAAACCCAGGCCCTTCTGTTTGTTTCTGTGAATCTTCCAGAAATGTTTTATCTGTTGACATCCTGGGTATGCTGATATGGAAATGAACTTACTTGGCCTTCTCATTTCCCTCCTGTATTGTCAGCTGATTTCTGCATTGATCTTCCCTTCTGCAATGTTTAAAGATCTACCAGCCATGAACGAAACAAAATGCTACTGATAGGTACCTTTCAAATTGGCCATTACAGCAAATTAGGATCATCAGATGAAAAGTACCATGTGTGTATCAGTCACTTCTTACTATTGCCCTGCAGAAATAGGTTTGGGAAAGAAAAATAATCCCTAAGAACAGGTTTTTAGGCCCTTGGTCATGAAAAAGTAGATGCTACACTGCTGAGCACAGGGCAAATAGACAATGTAGTAGCTACTCAGACTAAAGAGTTCCTTCCTATCAAATGATGGGGGGCTTTTAGTACTTATTATTCAACATTTTTTGCTTTATAACATACTATCATTTGTATGTTTAGCTTATCTTGAAAAGGCCCCCACAGAGTAAAGGGGTGAGATATTTTCTGTTTAAAGGAATTAGCATGCCCTTTAGGAGTTATTCCAAAGAGCTCCTGCTCCTAACAAAGCCCCAGAGCAGCACTTCTGCCCCGGTGCACTTGGCAGGCAGAGCATCACAGCAACTTTTGGGGCTAAAAAGGGTGAATTAGAGAGAAGGAATCACAGCTCTCCAAATGCCTCGGTGAAACCAGATTACCCCTGGACAATTTCTGCTTAAAGTTAAATATTAGACACTCTCTCCCTGACATTCTTTTTTTATTTAGTCTAAAAGGCTTAATATTTAACTCAAAATACCTAACAACTGCAAATGCTAAGTGCTGAACGTTGTTGCATCTTCCAGCAGATACATAAAGTAGTGCTTAAACTCGGTGGGATATATTTAGACATGGAGCCATCCCTGGACTTCATGCTTCACTTGAATGAGAAAAGCAGTTGCTATGTTGTGAATTTCCGTGTGTTTTGAAGCAGAAGGCACAGCCAGTGGTTCAGTGGGAATAACTGGTTTAAACTGGGTGTCCACTTGGTACCTGCTGAAGGGAATCTTCTTTATTGGATGCACTTTTATTTTTGTCCCAGATCAAGGTCTTAATTGATTCAATGCTTTGTCTGACATTAACTCTGGTTTTGAGATGGATTTCCAATCATACTGAGCCTCAAATCCATGTTAAAGTTATTTATTACTGGCTCCTGGTCAGCCTTACTGCAACTGAGATGGACACGCAAATATTCGTGAAAACCATTGCCATTTTATGACCTCCTATTTCCAAGCTTTTCTGTTGGAATGGTATCATTGTAAAAACCTCCTGGAAGTACCAGGAACGGCCAAAGGGGCAGGACCCCGGACATTGCGTTGCCTGGAACGACTGGCCTTCCTTCCTTCCTCTCTCTTCCTCTCAATTTTTCTTTTTCCCTTTCTCTCTTTCTCCCTTTCTCTCTCTCACCTTTCTTTTTCTTCTCTCTCCCTCTTTAATTAATTTCTTTCTTTCTCTCTTCCATCTTATCCCTTTATCCAAACCCCACTGCTGTGTGGTTATAAGGCTGTGGCAGGGACTCATTTCCACGAACTACCAATTTCCACTCCAACCGTGCCATTTACTAATAACCCTTTCTGAGTTTTTTTTTGTGGACCCTCATGCTTTTGTCACTCATTTGGACCACGGGCGTTTACGAATCCCGGGCTCTCCCTTCCCCTTCGGGGTGGGAACGTCGCATTTTTGGCCACGCTTGGTGCCGACGGGTCAAATAACCCCGAACAGCCGCGCCCGCCGCGGCCCGTGAGGGGAACGGGGCGTGTCCCGGCGGGGCCGCCCGGGGCGAAGTCCGGGGGGTGGGCGCGCTCCTGAGGGGCAGCGGGGGCCGAGGGGCAGCGAGTCCCCGCGCTCCGCCATGGCCGCGTCCCTGGAGTCGCTGGAGTCCTGCCTGGAGCGGCACATCCCGCCCGGGGACCTCGCCGAGGTGAAGCGGATCCTTTACGGGGGCGAGGCCAGGTGCGCTGCGCTGCCAGGACGGGCTCGCCCCCACCGCGGGTCGTTGTCCTGACCCGCCCGCTCTCCCGTCGCTTCCCGGGGAAGGGGTCGGTGTGAGGGCGGGTGTGCAGGACACAGGGCTGGGCTGAGGGGAGAAGGAAGAGTAGGGTTTGTGGTGCTCTGGGGCAATTTGGAGGTGATCCAGGCGTGAGGAGGTGGCTGACGGGGATGAAAGGTGTGAGGGGGGACTGGGGAGGCCGTGGCGGCAGGGTGAGGGAGCCGGGAAAGTAGGGGTCAAACATGAGTACAAATACATTGAGGGGAAGTGCTTATAATCCAGCCAGCAGGTGGAGGTTTGTACGTACGGGCTCCTTAATCTCTGCAGCAAGGCGTTAAGTGTCTGGAAGCGACAAGAGGGGAACACTGGAAAGTTGGTGCCGTGGAGGTGACGGGTGAGACCTGCACATGGCCTGACCTCTGCCCCGCTGTCCCTTGGCTGATAGATGCTCACTGGGGCATGGGGACTTGGGTGTCTGCAGGTTAGACAGTGTTTGTGATCCCCTGGGTCCACTGAACTCAGAGCAGAAAAGGAGAACATATCATCCTGAAATGTCTTTTGTTTCCTGTTCAATCCAGAAAACTTAATTTGCCAAGTGCTGCATGGTCAGCAGCTCAGGAAGGAGATTTTGAGCTGCAGGGCTATGGATTTGACGCTGCTCCGGAGCAGTTGAGAAGGCCACGTATCGTTCGAGTGGGATTGGTACAGAATAAAATTCCTCTTCCCACAGACACACCAGTGGCAGTCCAGGTACACAAGCTGGGAGTGGGGCTGTTTGTAACTCCTGTTCTGCTGGATTGAGAAATAACACGGTTCAGTTGCTGACTTAGAAGCTGCACCGTGAAATATCTGATGATTGTTTGGCAGGGTAGGACACATCATTACTGCAGTGTAGGATCCCGTAAGAGATTTGGATGGCACGTTCTGTTTTATTGTTTCTCAGAAACATCTCTTCTGTTTGCCTAGTGAAGGCCCAGCCTGCTTGCAGTTTTTCCAAAGCTCAATATTTAGTAGCCCATTTTGTACATGAAAATCCTTTGCCTCTAAAATGAAACATAAAATCATTTCCACAAAATCAAAAGGGATGGCAGCCGGTGGAAACCACAGGTGCAGTTCTCGTTTTAATTGAGAAATGTTCCATTATGGGAAAATCCATTAGAGTAAACACGGATTAATAAAGCCATGTTCATTATTCTTTGTACAGCAGTCAGTGAAATCTTATTACAAGATAACATGGTTTAGTGGTGACTTAGCAGTGCTGGGTTAATGGTTGGACTTGATGATCTTAGAGGTCTTTTCCAACTTTAATGATTCTGTGGCCATCACCTCTCAACATCTTGGACACAAAAGTGTTAGGGTGACACATATGTATAGAAATAGCCTCTTAAGAGTAGCTTTAAAAAAAGGGAAAGCAAATACCATATTTATAAAATCTCCTGGAGCACTAGTTTTGTACATGACAGGACAGAACATTTCTGAAGTGATTTGTTTTGGAAAGATTTACATGTCACAAATGCAAGTCATTAATTCAGTAAATGGATCAAGTTTGTGGATTCTGAATAGCAGCTGTTCAAGAAAGTACCAGTTATATTAATGATTTTACCTTATAAATAACTAGTTAACTGTTTCTGTAAATATACAATCATTGAGTTCATAGGTCACTGCAGTCTTGTCTTGAGTCCTTTTTTTTTAATTGACACCTGGAAGTAGCAATGCAAAGTGCTATACCTGTGCTTATCTTTAAGTAGAATACTCTAGAAAGCTACTTAATAAATGCTTTGATGTTTTTTGTTGGTAATAATTACTTAGCTCTTAGGACAGAGGATTTTAGAAAATAGTTTGAAGTTAAAAACTTCTAGAGAGTGTCCATGATCCATATGTACAAGCAGGATTTGGAGATAAACAAGGAAATAGACTGTCCTTGCCTCCTATTTTAAGATTCTGAGTACTTGACTTCAAATTTGCATTTATTTAGTGTTGTTCTGTAGGTTGTTCACAGTAAGCAGCAAAATTATAAAATTTGCTGATTCTGTTAAGACTTTCAGCTTTTTGCAGCCAGTCAGCAACGAGTTGCCATATATATAAGTGTTGCAACCTTGGAATTAGAATCCCTTTGGAATGCCTTCTCTATTTTCAGCATCTAAATGCTTTTACAAATCTATATCTGACTCTATTATCAGTATTCAGGAATGATAACTTGTTGAGTTACTCCCTCTGAAAGCAGTGGCACTAAGTATAGAGCAAGATAAACTCAATGTGAACAAAGGTTGTAAAACCAGGCTGTTAACAGAGAAGTGAGTTAGAACATGCAGGTTTTTTTATAGTGTGGCATTTCTCACAATCAGGTGGCTGCTCTGCACAGACGAATTGAGGAGATTGTGGGAGTAGCTGCAATGTGTGGGGTCAACATTGTGTGTTTCCAGGAGGCTTGGAGTGAGTATTTTCCTTGATTCCTTCTAGGTTGTCAGGTGTCAAGTTCCTTCTATTTTAACAGGTGTCCCCTACTAGAAATGTGTCTTGTAAGTAACCAGCAGAAGTCTTCCAAGATATAACAACTGACTTTACTGATTTACTTCCTAAAATAAAAACCAAAGAGCCTTAGTTGGGAGAAGTGTATGGAAGATGTATGTGAGGTCTGCTACACTGAAGACTGGCATAATCTGCAGTGGTGATATTTGAGGCTCCTTCTTGGCACCCTTCAAGATTCTTTCCTCATTTTTTTTTCTCCTAAAACTTTAGCTTTTTTTCTAGACAGGCACTAAAATTTAAAAATTTAAAAATCTGGTTTTAAGTAACATGTGGTGTTTGAGGCTTAACAGAAGCAAACCCCAAAAAGAAGTCCCATTAAATGTTTGTGAAAACAGGTACAGACAGTGTACATGAGTGGCTGGGGTGTCTTTTGTGTTTTTACCCCTGCTGAGACTTCACTTAGTGCATTCATTCTCTTCTGCTTTGCCCTCTGTGGGCTCAAATCTCCTTTCCCTTGCTTAAAATATTTTCAAATACCTCTGTCTTAAGGCCAGAAAAGCAGTTGAATCATTCTTGTTTAATTTTTTTATTTGTGTTCATGCAAATAGTATGTATTTCTTGAGTGACACGAGCATTCTTGTGAATTTTTTCTTGCTTTGGTGTTTTCCAGCCATGCCCTTTGCGTTTTGTACAAGAGAGAAACTGCCTTGGACTGAATTTGCTGAGTCAGCAGAGGAGGGGCCAACAACAAAATTCTGTCAAGAGGTAAAAAACCCAACCAAGCAGAAAACCCCAAACCCACATCCATCCTCCATCCCAACCTGTAACTGGCACTAATTAGCATGGATTTCTTCTTTGTGAACTGTTCTGGTATCACTGAGAAAACTGAAAGAATAAAAGATAAATTTTCAACTTGCCTGACAGATATAACCATAGCAAGTTGAAGTAGAAATGGACAACAGCTATGCTCAATATTTATTTTTTAAACTAGTTTGCATTTAAAGACTTTACCTTTTACCATGAAAATCAAATGAAACTGCCCATTTAACTATTCCTGAGTTTTACAAGGGAGGAATGTCTCTTCGTACAAATATTTTTAATTTCTATTTCAACAGTGTTTCTTGCCTAGAACAGCTGAGCATTAAACAATGTTTGCATGAAAGTGAGAGGAGAAGAGCAGCCTTTTCTGAACAGGGAACACAACTGTTTGCATCTCCCTCTGGAATGACACAAATGTAGGGGACTTTTTATGGACCCAAAGAGATTTGTTATTGTCTGGCTCTTCTTTCTCCAGAGACTGTTGATTAGAAGGGTGGCAGTGTTTATTTTTGTTTTCTGACAGCTTTTTTTAAAAAAGAATTTTTAATTATTTTCATTTACAAGTGATTGAAACAACAAAAGACTGTCTTGGTGTCAGATTTTCCCAGATATGCAGTGAGCTGTTAAGCTTTTGTGGCCAGCATAATATCTCTAGTCTGATCTAGGGCAAGAACATGTTGCTTCTCACCGTGGAATTAATGACACTCTGGAAGCTTGGAGAAATAAAAGAAGTGATTTGAAGGAAAGGAGAATGTACTAGTAAACTGGCAGAAGTATTTCTCACTCATGCCTGTGTCACTTAACACCTATACTACACGTGATGCTATTTTACTTTTTTTTTAAAATGAAATAACTGTTTTCAGCGAGCTGTGGTGTCTGTCGTTCCGGGGGTACCGCAGGTTTGTGTTTAATTGTGTTAAATCATGTTCATTTGTACAGCTGGCAAAGAAACACAACATGGTCGTGATATCTCCCATCCTGGAGCGAGATGAAATACACGGTGGAATTCTGTGGAATACCGCAGTGGTCATTTCTAACTCTGGGGCTGTCCTTGGCAAAAGTAGGAAAAATCACATTCCGAGGGTGGGAGATTTCAACGAGGTAAGATGCAGTACTGTGACTATCAGGTCTTGCCTTGCAGCTCTT
The DNA here is from genome assembly GCF_003031625.1 of Empidonax traillii. Lineage (NCBI taxonomy): Eukaryota > Metazoa > Chordata > Aves > Passeriformes > Tyrannidae > Empidonax > Empidonax traillii. The sequence goes on from NW_020955531.1 coordinate 223,410, forward strand.
TGTGCCAGCGTGTGCTGTGTCAGAGTCGTCCTGGCAGGAAATGGAATGTGTTTCTAGAAAATGCGGTTCACTTACTGTCAAATCAGTTTTCCTCAGATGAAATTATACTAAGTTAATTTCTCAAGAATTAATAATTGCTGTGAGAGTGATGAGTCTTAAAAGACAAATGATGTTTGTCATGCAGTCTTCCTTGGCCTGGTGGAAACTACAGAAGTATCGAGAATCTTTAAAAAGAATCATTTAATTCCCAGCTGTGTTATGTTTGTTGTGCATAATTGGCTTGGGTAGGGTTTTCATGTGTGCATGTTGAACTTGTTTCAGTTTGCAGGGCAGTTGTTCCATGGGCCAAGTGTGAACATTACAATCTTTCTGTGTTTGTCTGTGAGGTTGTCTTGGAAATGACAGTTCTTTTGCTTGTATTTCTTTGAGCAGAGTCCTTTAATTCATTACACTTCTGACTGAATAGCTGGTTTGTGGCATCTTCTGTTTACTGATCACGTTGCTGCCACTGAAGCCCCCTCAGAAGGTTTTAGGCCACCCTTAAGAATCAGCTTCAACTGAACTGGCAGTAAAGGCAATGTCAGAAGCAAACTGGTAGATCTGAAATGTGTTTATCCATCCATAGAATTATCACAAGTAGAAGGATCAGGATTAAAAATTAACCAAAGTCTAAAAATACATTGTCTTACCTGACTAAATCTCTCCTTGTCAGCTAAAGTGAGTAATTAACAGAGGCATTTCTTCAGAGCACGGGGTGCTGTTCTATACCTGCAGTTGTTTTTTTCCCTGTCTGAATGCACCAGTCACCAGTCTGAGGCTTCAGAACCTAAACTGCTTTTTAATTAATTTAAAAACTGCTTTTGGGTCTTGAAAATTCATGTTCAAGGACCTCTGGAAGTTCTGACCTGGGATCCCAGGCCTGATCAGGCTGGTTTGTGTTTCTTCAGAGGAGGCTGTTAAGGGTTCTACACAACGAGTTTCTGGCACAGGTCTGTTAGTCACCAGTGCTACCTTCTATTTTTAACCATTTTTTGATACTTAATATTATTTTATCAGGTCTGTCCTTTAGTAACTCAAAATAGTAACTCACAAACCCATTAGTTACTTTCCACATTTTTTATTTGTTCCTTATGTAATCCACCAGAAAAATAAATTCCTGGTACTTGTCCTAATATATGATGTATTTCAGTTTTCCAGACTGTTTGGTGGAGCATCAACAGATTCCAAGAAACTTTTTCCAGCTATGAAACTGTAATAAAAGGCACTTAAAAAAAGAAAATACTTTTACTTTTTCATGTCAAGTATAAATAAGAGTTTCAGTAAGCGTTTTGCTTAGTTGCTAAAAGAAGTTATTTCTTAGAATCCTAAATGCCAGAATTACTACAGAACAATCTGTTTATAGCTCTCAGGTGTAGTATAATGATTGGACATTTCTTCTTGTATCTACCTTGTTATAGAATGAGGTATTTTTTGCCCAAAACAGCACTGTCTTTAGCTAGTTTTGTTAGCAGAGCATGAAGTCCATTCTTCTGAGCTGAGCAGTTCTGATAGAGCAACTTTAGAAACCACCCAGGCTACAGGAAAGGATTATGTTCATCTGTGCTACTTTAATGTTGTTTTCTTTATCAACAATGTAAAACCTCAAGGAAATGTTGAGTTTGAAATCATTTCTTGTGGATTGTCTCTGTAGAGCAGATGGGGAAAGGAGCCCTGTTCAAGTCATGCCCATTGATTCAGTGAGAACTAAATGGAAAGGCAGAGATTGGACTGTGGCTTATTCAGCCATGTGTGGGAGGGCACATAAACAAAAATCAATCCTTCTTGAGCCATCACAGTTTGTTGCTGTGGAGATGATTGTGACCTCTGGTGAGGAATAGAGAAATAAAAACTGATGAATTCCCCAAAGCAACAGCATTCTTGTTTTTCTTCTCCTATTGTAATGAGAATAGAAGAAAAAATGGAAATATATTCAATTAGCAGGATTCAAATAAAAGCATTGTGAAGGAAAATTTTCTCATATGGTGAAAGTACTGAGAGAGGTGCCTAAAGCTTAGTGATTTGTGGATCTGCCCTAAGCTTCTGTAGGAACTTCTAGCATTGATAGAAGAGTTTATACCATAGTCACACAGTGCTTAGATGTAGTATGAGAGAGGAAACAGAAAAGGGCTTGAATTTGATCTCAGCAGCCGAAGAGCCACTTTTTGCTGTACACCCATTGGAGTGCACTGTGTACTAAAGGACAGGTGTTGTCCTCGCCCATGATCCAATGATTTGAACCTGCTTATCGGAAGCTGGGAGGTGTCAAAGCAATGTTGGTGGTACTTCCTTTCACTTCTTTAAATAAGGCTGCCTTTGTGTTGGTTTTTTTGTTTTGCTTATAGTCTACTTACTATATGGAAGGAAATACAGGACACCCAGTGTTTCAGACCCAGTTTGGAGCAATTGCTGTGAATATTTGCTATGGGCGCCATCACCCTCTGAACTGGATGATGTTTAGCATGAACGGGGCAGAGATCATCTTTAACCCTTCAGCCACTATTGGGACACTCAGGTAAAACACAAACTGATTGATTGCTCCCTTTCTGGGTTAACTGACCTCTGATCCCCTCACTGGGGATCAGGAGCACCTTGCTGAGGGCTTGGAACAGGAGGTGTAGCCTCCTTGTTCTGCCTTCGCAAAGGAGCCTGAATTCTTCCACACCTGGAGTTTTGGGCTTCCACTCACTGATGCTGGTTCAGAACTTTTGTTGTACATCTGCAGGTCTTGTGTCTTTGAGACAGAGTTAACCAGCATTCAGCTGGTGTTCTGAAAGCTAGTGAGAGTTTATTTAGATAATTCATGTAATATTTGTGCTTTGTGGCAGACATTAGTCATTTATGTCCAGGCTTATCTTGCCAGCTTGTGTTGTCCACGTAGGAGTATGGTATCAAATTGCAATTTGAGAAACCCTTTTTCTGAGAAACATTTTTTTTTTAAACTCTTGGCAGTTTTGTGATTATCAGGCCTCTTGAACCAGACTGAACCAGTGTAAACTTTCCCTTGAGATCAATCCTCTGCAGATTGACATTAATTGCACCCTACTGGCTTGATTTTCTAAAAGAAAAATTTAAAACCAGCTCAGAGGGCTAAGAAAATACACTTCTCAGCTGACTCTGGGGTCACTTCTTGGATATAGCCTTTTTTTCCTGTCTCTCCTTTTCCGTGAAATTGTAATTTGCTGGAGCTTTTCAGTAGAATTCCTTTGTCTTAAAAGAGCTGACTGCTGGACTCCTGTCACAGGAGTGTACAAATTGTATCACCTTTGTTTTGAAGCTCTGAGTACTTCCAGACCTCCTATTGACCTGTCTGATCCACGTGTATCAAACTATTTAATAAAAAGAAGACTATTTCAGTTTATAACATCTGTCGCAATTGGAATTTCCTTTGGAAAAGAGGTAGAGGCTTGGTAGAAGGAATTTTTTTATTCTTCATGTGTCAGTTCTTGGTTTTTGTAAATTTAGAGATTGGTTTAATAAATAATTTCTGGAAAGTTATGATTTTATTGAACACACTTTCTTTTCTATCAGCCCACAATGGGAAAATGACTTTCTAGAAAGTGCTATGAAAACTGTGGTTAAAATAATAGAAGTAGAAAATTTGGGTGGATTTTTTTTCTTTTTCTTTAATTTTTTTTAAAATTATTATTCCACATTTTTTTTTCATTTGCTGCTGCAAAAGCTTCTCCTGGACCATTTTGGGGGTAAAAATGGAGGCAACTCGTATGAATCCCCTAGAGGTTTTTTACAGAATGATGTTTGGTCTATGAAAGTTAATGAACTGTCAGCACATGTGCAAATCTTCTGCATAATTTGGAAAGTAAAATATTTTACACTTGAATTGCTTTGAAAATCTTAAGATTTTTATTTCCATGGCAAAGCCACATTAACCACTTTGTCAGGTAGAGTTGTTTATACCTATAACTGCAGAAAATGATCACAGTGCTTGGCTCTGTCTGGGGATATCCTGATTGTAACAGCAAGCTCAGTCTTGTGAGCTGACTTTGGCTTGACAGACAATGCACAGGAGAGACAGTCAGAATGTAAATTGGGCTCAGGGTGTGTGTAGTGTGCAAGTGGTGAGTTCCTGCTGCCTCTCTGATGTTGCAGCGAGTCGCTGTGGCCGATCGAAGCCAGAAATGCTGCCATAGCAAATCACTGCTTCACCTGTCCCATCAACAGAGTGGGCACGGTGAGTATCGTCATTGCTTCATGTCATGGTTCAGGTGGTGGGGTTAACTCAAGGCAATGGACTAACGGCACTAGAATGCAGGGATTCCTCTACCATTAACTACTGTATTAGGGTTTATGATGTGATAGAAGGTGGACAGGGATAAAGAGATGGAGAGCTGCCTCGTTGCTGGCAGCCTCCCTTTTGGTTGCAGCTGCTTCCTGTTCTTGAATTGAATCTTTGTAATAGGCACCCGCCCTTTTGCTAACTCTCCGAGTGTCTGTGGAGAAATCAGTGTTCTTTTAGCCAAAATGACTGAAAATTAAATATATCCTCAAGTCAGTGGTACACAGCTGGTGGCTGTTGTGCAGATGCTACCTCTTTCTAGAGTGTAAAATTCTATAGTGAAAATTAGTATTGCACAAAGGTCATTTTTGTCTTCAGATTAGTACAAATACCTTACTTCTGTATTTTTTTAATGAGATTCCCTACAGAGATCCAGACTTGTTCTTGCTGTTATGTAAATACGTTTGGCCTTCTTTTGTGATCCAAAAATATGTGTTTGATTAAATATCTCCTCCTTTGCCTCCTTTTTAAACTTGTGAAATGGTTACAAAGGCATGTTCCCCAAAGTGTGCGAGCAACAGGCAGTGATAAAAGATCTTGTGTTCTGTCCCATCCATCACCGAAACTAGGCCCCTCTGATGAGTCCCTTTGGACAGTGCTGATAGTGTGCCAGAAAAAAGTCTTTGTAGATTTATGTAAACTTCCAAACTGAATATGACAGACTAGCAGGGATGTCTCGAATGAAATGGAACTGTACTGCCACCTATGGATTCCTCTTGTTTCACAGGAATACTACAAAAATGCCTTTACATCCGGAGATGGTGGGAAAGGTATGTTCAGAAATCGCATCCAGGGGTTCTAATAAGTGTTACCTGGAAAGTCTGAAGAAAGGATGGCTCTCCTGCAAGTGTCTTTCCTGTGCAGCTGCAGTGCCTTACCAAACACTGCTGTTTGTAAGCTGGGGAGAGGGAGTGTTTCCTAGGAATGGTGGTGGTATGTGCTCACCAAAAGGTGATACCTAAGGTTTCTGTAGACCTGCAGAGGACTGAGAGTTTTGGAGTTAATGCAGAAGGACTGGGAGACAGAAGTCCCAGAAATTAGCCTGTGCTGTCACTGCATGCATGACATTGTATTTCCAGTTTCAAGATTTTTAAGAGTTATTCCACAACCCTGAAAGTGTTTAAAGGGTTGGACAGGGCTCTGAGCAACGTGTTCACAGGCTCACAAAGTGGTTTGGGTTGGAAGGTCCCTTCCAACCCGAACCACTTTGTGAGTCTGTGAACAGTAACAGCCGTAGCCTGAATCTCCAGCCATGTCACTTTGTCCACTTTCCCAGATTTGCTGGAAGTTAAAGAGAATGATCAAAGAAGAACGTGAGGTTTGCTTGTATGTGCTTCTATGTTGAAACATTAGAATTTGATCTGTGGCAACCCATGCTGCTTCTGGTTTCATCCAGACTGAGCCTGAGCCTGTTTTTTGGCCAGTTTTGGAGCTAAGTGTTTTTAGCAGCTGCATGAAAAAGATCAGTGGTATCTTAGTAGTACAACAGATGTGGTTGATTTTTGGCACAACTCAAGAGTTGCGAAATATGAAATAGTATCTTTTCAGTGCCTCAGATCCCAATGTTTTCACCTCTGACCTTGTACTGAAAGTCTCTTGGGTGAATCTCTGTCAGCTGTTTGGGAAATGTATGATTTGACAATTAGAATTCATTTAAATGCTAAATAAAAAACAATGAAAGCAAAGCCTTTAGTTCAGAGACTTAATAATGGGAAAGCATAATCATGCATTATTTAAAAGGCAGTGCAGTGAGTTTTTTCTGTTAATTTGATGGTGTACAGTGCATGAAAGTAATTACTGGCCAAAAGTGCAGTTCCTTTAGGGTCGTGCTGTGACTCTTCAGAATGATACCTTGCCTAAATGATAGCGAGTGAGCAACCATAAGAAATTGAGCCAGGTTTTCTGGGACACTGCATGTGAAGTTATATACTGATTTGCAGATGGTGTTACATGCTTATTATACATTTCTTCAAGCACACCATGAGTTGGGCCATTTCTATGGCTCCAGTTACGTAGCAGCACCCGACGGCAGCAGGACCCCGGGACTGTCTCGCACTCAGGACGGACTGCTGGTGGTAGAGATGGATCTGAACCTCTGCAGGCAAGTGGGTGACAAGTGGAATTTTAAGGTAAGCCTGATTATAAAGAAAATATAATATTAGAGACAACAGGCTTTCATAATGATTCCATCATCTGACAATAGTTAAAAGGCAGGTGCTTTTTTTATCGTAGCAGTCCAGAGCTTAAATTGTTGATCTAATTTAACAGGGTGTTCTGGAGGCCAAAGGCATAAATAGATATGGAAAAGGAGTAGCCAAATTCAGGGAAACTAGGCCAGTAGCTTTCAAATGAAAACCTGAGCCTCTGGACCCCAAGTGTGGATTGCCAGGAGCTCTGAGGACTGCTGGGGAAGTGTCTGTGCTCTCCTTGTGCAGTGTACGTAGGCATTTGTCTCTGAGCTGAGGGGGGCCTTTGATCTGATCTGATCTGGTACTATTAAATATTCTTAGAGGCCTTAATTGTCAGTTTTAGTGAACTTTAGAGAAAACCCAAACCCACAAGCTTCTGAGAACTTTCTGAGTGCAAACTTCTTGCACTGTTAACTCCATGAATTTGTGGCTATGTTGGAGCTGCAAAGACCAGTGTACTGTGTACATTCATCTCTGAAGTATCCTAACACACTTTTGAATTTATCTAAATCAGATTAAGATGGCTGCAAGCCACTCCACATGGCTTTAACAAACTTATTTACTACTAAATATTTGTATTCTGAGATAAAGCTGATTTGGATCATCTTTCCTGAGGGTGTAATTTGATTTAGTTTGTCCAGCAGCAGTGCTGCCTCAGCACAGTAGCTTGGTAACCCTTCAGCTGTGCCACTACAAGCTGTGTAGGGTGCTACATATATGAATATTATACTCTGATTTAGTGGGGCGACCAGATTTATGGTTTTCAAAAAATGACACTCTAGTTCCCTTTTTCTAATCTGAACAAGTTTACTACAGGCCCTACAAAGACCCTGTTGGAACAACAAAAAAGGCAAGCAAAAGGAGAAAACGGGTGTTAACTTCTGAAGTAGGCTTTGATGATGAAGAAAACATCTTGCTCTCTTATAGGGAGACAGATCTTTTGTTTTAGTCCTCAGTACTGCTAGAGACTAGAACTGTTTCCTATCTACTCTTAAGATCAGCATGATTTAAATCCTAACAAAGTAGATAAGAACTCCAGGCTAGCAACTGTCACAGTGTATGTAGGTTCTTGGGTGATCACCTAGTATTTAAAATAAGTAATCATTTGCAGGGAGCATCAATTTTTTAATATCATGTTACTGCAAGGAGACATTTATTTCATAGAGCTGGTTTATTTGCATCCTCTGCACTACAGTATGGTGCACTAACATATTTTGATTTCAGTTTGATGTAAAAAGGCAAGTTTTCTGTGGATTTGAAATGCTGAATAAGCTTTTTAATGAAAATGCAATAATTTCTTAGCTTTAGCCTAATTTCCTTGCTACTGTTGCTAATCCATATAGAGGGACAAACCCCCAAAAGTCATTTCAGGTCATCTTCTGGACAGAACTGCATTTGTTGTTTGGCAGATGCCTGTGGTAGGTGTGTGGTTGTTATAGTGGAATGAAACTGTTTGGAGAGATTCCCGTTTCTTTAGGTCAGGCAGAGATTTAGTTCTGCTTTCCCACTGAAATCCGAGCCCCTCATTGCAAGTAGATTTACTGTGTCAGGAAGCACATGGAGCATTGCTTAGAACGCCTTAGTAGGGGTATCTGAACAACAGCAGTTGCACTGATTAGGCAAAACAAACAGTAAAAACAAAACACTGACCTTTGGCTGTTTTGTAGAATTGTGTATTTTTTGTTGTCCTCGAGTCTTGTGCTTTCAGCACTTCAGCTGTGTGTTGATGGTGTGGACTGCTGTTTTTGGTCTTTTGGCACATAAGGCACAGCTGTGGTTTTGTTTATGTGTCAGTGGAAGGCTATTTCCTTTTCCTCTCATTTGTGGCCAACACAGAGGTAGTTCTTGATGAGGGGAATGAGGAAGTGTGAAGTCATCAGTTACCCACTGCAGAAAACCCTTGATAGCCTATTTAACCTGCTCTGGGATCTGTGGTTTGCATCCGGTGATGCCTGAAAGGGACCTTCAGTAGAATGTCTTTGCTAAACTCACAGCAGCAAAGGAGTTAAACAAATTATCTGCCTTATACTCTGGCAGTAAAGAAGTAACTGGCCCCTCCCAGAGCCAATCGCTGTGGTCTGTGCACTTCAGAAGAGGATGACAACACTACATCAAGTGCTGTATTTCAGCACCTTCAGCACTTGCTCTTATCACCCAAACCATTAAGAGTATTTCATATTATTTCATATTATTAAAGGGGAAAGTGAGAGCAACCCAAATGCTGTGGGTGGCACATACACAAATGCACTGCTGGCAGCAGGGTCATTGCTTTTCAAAGACATGACATGAAGCCATAATTACAGATACCCTCCTTTGCCTTCACTGACATAACTCACTGAAAAAATGGTTGATGCATAAGCAAGGAAGTCCACCTTTGACATTCAACTTCCAGTTATCCAGAATAACCAAAATAGAGCCTTAAGTAATTAGTCAGCAGACATGACTGTCAGTGAAGGAGAGCTGTGAAGAGACTGTGAAGAGACATTTAAAAGTTTGACTTTTCAGAGTGGAAATATGCATCTTTTTTTGTGTAGAAATACAGTTATAGGCAACACAATGCAAGTTCTTTTATCAAAAATATGTTAGTTTGTGCTAAGGCACTGGAGGTCTTGAATTCTGAGTGAATTATGATTTTGCTGTTTGGGACAATTAAATCCTATGTTGTCATAAAAAGAAAAAAAAACAGTGGATATAAATATATTTGACTGAAGTAGTTTCATATCTCACTGAAAGAACTGAAGCTTTGATTTTCCTTTTCCAGATGACTGGTAGATATGAAATGTATGCAGAAAAGCTCGCTGAAGCAATTCAGCCTTACTTTATACCCAATATCATCAAAGAGTGAGCATCTCATTACACTCAAATGTTACAAGGAAAATTAAAAGGTACTGTTGGATGATAGCTGTCCTGTGGATCACAAGTTGTTCTTTTAATGTTGTCAGTTTAATTTCCTGTAACCAACTTTAAATAATAGGATTCAAAACAGTCTTAAGTAAAATAATTGAAAATGGCTTCTTGAGTGTTTGGTTTGTTATTTACACTATTGAATGGAAAGTTTTGTTCCTTACCAGAAATACATCCAGTAGGAACACGTTGATATAAAATGATAATGAAATTTATTCAATACAGTATACTATGTTGTAGTTTGATGATGAGTTCACAGGACATAAATATTTTTACATGATATTTGCATTGTGCCTGTTTACTTCTGCTTTCTAGTTTTCACTCTGTAATCAAATGTGTACTCTAGGGAGAAAGGAGAAATAAACTCTTTTCATCTAAGGTTGTTTTTTTTCCCTAACTGCAAACTCTTTGATACAGTTCTGTCAGAGCTGAGGAATGTCCCAGACATGTCCTAGTTGTCTGAAGATCTGGGGATGCTGTAAAGCAAGAGCCCGTGGGTTCTGTTTCCCTTTACACCACAAGCACAGTTGGGCTGGTGTCTTTGATGGGCCCCTCCGAGGTGCAGAAGTCATTCTGAGACGGCGCTTTCAGTGTTTGGGAGGCAGAAACAGAGACCCTGGCTAAAGCACAGCCATGGCTGGGGCAGTTGCACAGTTTCCCTGTCAACAGAAAGCCGTGGAGCTGCTACTGGGGATCAGGATGGGTAAGGAAAACTCCTTCCCTGGGGCTGCACTCCAGTAGGATACTCAGTGCTTGTGGAGTACACAGGGCTGTGGAATACAGGTAATAACGGTACATTTGCTATTCTCAACATGTGTTCTGAAATTTTGCTTTGTATGATTCAGATGATGCAGAAGGTGCTCAGACTGAACACTGTTCATGGCCCTGCAACTATGAATTTATAGCTGTAATCAATATTTGAACTCTTTATTTTTGTTTATTTTAGGACAGTTTCAGTTGTGCCATTTCTAGTTAAATCTGTAACACATCCCCTAAAGATTTTCCATCGTTTTTCCTAGGAAGTTGGTTAATAAAGGCACTTGCTACATTATGTTACACGGTTATCTGTGAGTTTAAACCTTTATTGAGAATGGCTTAATTACAAATAAAAATATATTTATGTATAAAATCCCTGCATGTAAAATCCCCTTCCTTTGCTATTGACATCCTGACGGAAACAAAGCAACAGAACATTTTCAGAATGGGTGTTTTGACAGACAATCTTACAATGGGAAACAGAGTTTTCAGAAAATGCAGATGTTCTGAATGTTTGTGCAGTGAGCTGCTTTTTCATCTGATTTTGTGTCATATAAATACTCGGTCTTTTCACTTGGCTTTTGCTTCTTCCTCGTGTTTTCATCTCTCATAGCTGTCTTCCGTTAGGCAGCTTTGTGAGATCCTGTTGCAAGAGTGGAGTTCTCCTTTTTCCTGCACTAGCTTAGGCAGCTTTGTTTATCTTTCACTTTAGTTGAAGCATTTAAAGCCTGGGTGCCAAATAGCAGTCAGTACTGCTACACCTGTCCGGGCACTTCAGAACACTCAGCCTGCCCTCAACTTCATGTTTTATCTATAAGCTCAAGAGTCACTTTTGTTAACTGAACCTATAAGATGCTAAATGTCAATGAGAAGCCTTTTGTAACAATTGTTTTTATTTAACTAACCAAGCCTGCTCTGAGATAAATCCTATGGCAGTTCAATGGTACTGAATGAACTACCTACCTGAAAATGCATGGGTTAAGGAAGTACTCTAACAGCCTGTAGTTTACATACCTGTTAATTATTGACGGAGCTAATACAATCTCTCTAAATCAAACATCATAATTTTGGACCTGGACATAAAAATTCCCAGGTCAGGAGCCTTCTAGTGACCTACTTTGGGGGAGCTGAAAGGCATTACCTACAATAGGTTTTGTACTTTTTTCCTGGAGGGATTCTGCTGGTGGCACCAATGGACTGGCTCTATGCCAGTCACATCCTGCCTTTTACTCATTTTGCAAGGATCAGTGCCAGAATATATTTCAGCTTCACCAATGATAAGCAAAATGTGACACACTGAAAATTTCTTGTCACATACTTTTTGTTTGAAACTTTTTAAAGGCTTTCACATTTTATATGTCTGTTTTTACCCTTTGTACAAAGAAGCACTCTTGGCTCTACCAAGTGTACTTAGTGAACACAATAGATACTTTTCAGTGAGTCAACAGCTGAGAAAAGGTTTATCTTAGAAAGTTTTTTCCCATGCTGAAAGTAGATTCCTATTTATTATATCCACCACTAAATAATAATATCCTTTCACTGTTATTCAAGTTCCAGAACTTGAAAAGTTTTTTTCCTAAAACCATGCCCAAGGTGTGGGATCTCTGTCTTAAGTGCAAACTAAAATCTTCCTAGTTTTACATCAGTGTTTATTTTTCCTTCCCACTTCCACGTCGGCAGGACTGAAGGTGAGACTTGTAGGAAATTGTGATGGATGAAGCTGAAGTAAGTGGCTATTTCTTACACTTCAGAGTGCTCCTCACCAAAGTAATTAATCAATTCCACTTAATGTCTGAATATAGTAACTCCAACTTAATCCAAATACAGTTGTAGTGTTAAGAGCCAGAAAAATGTGAGTTCCTGCCTCTTGTAGCAGAGATGTTTGTATTTCCTCTTTTCTTAATTGATTTTTAGCTCTTCTTAGGTCACTGAACTAATACTAATAGCAAAATTTGGCTCTACGATTCAACATTTTAGTTACAACCCAGTAGATGCTGTCAGAGATTTACACTTTGCACACCAAATATATACTATTAGAGTGGATGATCATTTTTTGTATTTGCTTAATAAGTTCAGAATGGATTCTGCAGAAACTGGCACATGTGGGTGGCGTAACATTCAGAGGTTTTTTTGCAGAGAGCAGTAAAGACTTCTAGGTGGAAATTAAGTCTCTTCACTTAAACTTTGGGAGCTCTAAGCAGTTACCAAGAGGATTTAGCCAAAAGAGGTTGAGTTTGTAGTGCAAGGGGACAGTGCCACTAACTACAACTCAAATTTTAATGCAGTTGCAAAATGCCAAATCTGTATATAAGGTGAATTTGGTACATGGGAAGTTTCCTTGAGTAAATGTTTTTCATTCCTACAATGCAGACAATACTGATGAGCTAGAAAGGCATTTTTTTTGTTATTTAAAGGTGGTTTAAGTTAATATTTTTTCCTTCTGTAATACCCTGCTGAACTTCAGATTCCTAGATTTAGGATGAAGATCTGCTCTTGATGCTTCAACAGAGAGAGAAACAGGTATTTTCTACTTTTTTTCTTTGTTTACCTAAACCTATGCATGTGTTACCAAATGTTAAAGTTCGTAAATTTGGTGCTTTTTTCTTATGTGTTTAATTTGAAAATAAGCTGAAAGTGAACAGGCTCTGAGGCTGTATCCTAGAACTGCTGTGAAATGTGCAATGTTGAAAATTTAAAAAAAAAAAAAAAAAAAAAAAAAAAAAAAAAAAAAAAAAAAAAAAAAAAAAAAAAAAAAAAAACCAAACACAAGAGACATACATTGCAAAATCAGATACATCATCAGGGGAAAAAAAAAAAAAAAGATAAAGACAGCATTGCAATACAGTCCTGTTAATGTCCATAAAGCCTCCCTTGTTTGAGGTCCCACTGCAGTTCAGGAGCGAGGTGTGTGCAGGGGAGTCCTGAGACGAGCAGCCAGCTGCCGTGCGGGCTGGGCAGGAAGGAGCAGGAGTATCCACTGTGGGTGTCAGCTGTCCGTGTAGATGAACAGAATATCTTCATCAGTGCCATAACTTGTCCTGGCTTCCTCGAAGTTGCTGATGCTGGTGCAGCATGTTCCTGGTAAGGAGGAAAAAAACGTTATGAACCAGTTCAGAAGGATTTGCCAGCGAAAGGTTCTTACGCTGGGTCTGACGGCCTCCACTAACAAAACAACTGCTACACAGACTAGACCTGGCAGCTTAGGCTACAGCTTTACCCAGGTAGATCTTTTCACTTCAAAGTGCTCGCTGCAGTAATCCTGAAAATAGGTACTAACTGGCCATTCTGTTGTATTCTGCACAAGGGCAGTTCAGCTTCTCTCACTAACCCATCTGAGAGCCAAACAAGCCATTTGCTAAAATGCATATCTGAATGGCCTGAGTAAATCACAGCACAAAGTGCAGCACTGATGTAACTAACGTGGCAAAACCTGGGCAGTGATGCTTGAAATGCACGTGCACTGTGAGGGGAGGTCCAGCTGTGGCTCTGCGTTACTGACTTGTTAGGAACGTGGTGGCTGAGAATCCACCCAAACAGGCTACTCACGGTCAGCATAGGCAGGGTTGTTGTAGTAAATACTCCCTGAGGCTTTGTTGTAGCCACATAACACAATGAAATGGCCCTGGTAGTCAGGACTCCTGCAGAAGCACTTCTGTCCGATGGGGAGGAAGCAGCAGTATTTGACAGGACTTGAGCAGAGATCACACAGCAGCAGGACTGCGTTCACCAGGACAATGGCTATGTGACCCTGGGACAGGTGGTTTTGGATGTCTTGAACAGTTACTGTGCTGCAGAAAAAGAACCAGACATGCTAAGTGACAAGTTTGGGAAGAGGCTGGTGTACAAGGAAGTGTGTGATGGTGGGCAGTACCTACAGCTGGCACAGTTATTTCTGTATCACAGGTACAGCTTTTTGCTATTGGACTCTGCAGGCTTTGCCATGAACAAAGATTGACAAAACCTGTGGCATCCAAATGCTGTAGTGGCTGCCCTGTATCTTCTCTTCTTTGTTTACTCTTCGTCATTTACCCCACTTCAACCCCAGAGATCCAAATCCAGCTTGGATCCAAATCCCTTGACAAAAGCTCATGTGCTGGTTTGGACTTTGCATGTCTGTCTAGGAACAGAGATCTATAATGTTTGTGTAGCTCTGGGAACAGTGGGTTCTGTGCCCACATAGCACTCTCTGTAATTCCAACAATGGCCAATTAGAGTGCTGTAGGCACTCCCTACTGGCTCATTGTAATGGATAATCAAATTCGAAACATAAATAGTCAGCTCCTGACAGCATTTTCAGATCATTTCTTCTGCGTCACAACTGGTTTTTCTCAAACTTCATTATTAGCTCTTGATGTGCATGGGGGTTTTTTGAGCTAGATGTAGTAGAAAGACTCTTAATTCACAAAAAAGGGCTCAGGGCTTGATTTCAGTGTCTTTCAGCAGTTTAGCTTGTTGCCTCCAAGAAAAGCTTGGAACCCACAGAATCTCCAGGGAGAAAGGAAAGAAAAGAGTAAGCTTACCACTTCTCTACCAGCACCTTGCAGTCTTTAGCCTGTGCAAAGAGCTGATTCACTCGATTCTCCTCTGTGTCAAAGTGCTTCCTGTAAAATGACTGTGGAGATAACAGAAGTTCTGAACTGGAATGATATTTACCTTGGGTATTCCACAGTTTACAGCCTCTGGCTAGCAAGGGCCTGCCCTGTTGGATATCTGGCTATGTGATAAAACTGGAATATCAGTTCCCTGCTAACAGGACAAGGATTGCTGCTCTGAATTACAAGTTTAAATTTGCTCCTGATCAGTTACTGTTGCAGGTTCCATCCCGTGGCCACTCAGCTGCCTACATGAGACAAGCCTGTCTATTTTCCCCCCGGGGAAGCTGAGCAGGATCTGCCGCAGGCCCTCCTTGGCCCCTTAGGGCTGAGGCACAGTGGGGGAGTGCGGAAGGTAATGCTGCTGCTGCCCACGCTGATCCTGTTCTGTAGATAAATACAGGGCTTCAGCCTCCAAGGCTGGCAAATAGGCTGGAACCCTTCATGAACACTACCTGGAAACTTTTTTAAAAACTCATACAATGGAATCAAAGAAGTCGAACATGTGAGATCACACTGCCTTTGGAATGTATTTGTGCCAGTTCTGGCAATAGGCCAGATTGACTGTGGTTGACTGTCAGTAACACAGCAGAGCTTTCACAGCGTGACACTCAAGGCTTCAAAGCTGCCTGCCCTCCCCCAGCAGATGAGAATACGGACCTGGTTTTTGTAGCCCTTGTCCACTCCGAGTGTCTGGGTGCAAAATTTATGCTTAACACCAAAGTGCCGCATTAGGTAGGCCAGGTCAATGGTCCAGATACTCTTTGTTAACTGGAGTTCCTGGATGGCTTTCTGAAACTCATCGTTGTCCAAGTGATTCAGGTACCTGTGGCATTAGGAAAGGCAGGCAAAGGGAAGCACAGATCTTAGGAGATGCAAAGTGGGTGCTGTAGCCCAAGCCTCCACATCACAGCACACACAAACTGAAACAATGGGCTTGGCTAAGAAATAACCAAAACAAAAAAACAACCCACAAAGGAGCCAGAAATTTAAGGGAAGGGAGTAGGGAGTATTTAACTGGATTTTGTTGCTGACTTTAAAATTGGAAATGTGTGGGTACCTTGACTGTTTTATAGTACTTGAAGTGTACAGGTGCTGTACCAGAGGCAAGCTGGTATAGAACTCTGTCCTGAAGGGTTTACACTCTGAATGTACAAGTGTATTTGAGCCAACACAGAAAGAAGTGTTAAAAGACTAAAACTTCCTTCACACAATACATGGATTTCAAAAGGAGGAACCATAAAGGAATTCAATATTCAAAGGAAGCTTGTCTTAAGCATTGATGACACAAAAGGCAAAAAAGGGGAGATGAAGTCAGGAGGAAGCTCGGGACAGGTTGCAAAGGGGTCGGGAGAGGAAGTTACAGAGTTCTGAAAGAAAACAAATGGAAGTAAATGGAAATAAAAAAAAAAAGGGTTGGAATTGAGAATGCAGGGCAAACAAGGTCAGACCAGCAGGGTGAGAAGATTAATCTTGGAAGCTGAGTTTTGGGCAGACTGGAGTGGCAAAGAGGTAAAGGGAATAGAGGTTACAGTAGTCAAGATGGGAAATTACCAGCACACGGACTAACGTCTTGGCAGAAGGGATGGAGAGAAATGAAAATCTTCTGCTTCATATCTACTAAGTGGACATCTAAATAGGTATTTCTCCTGCACCTAAGCTCATGTTCCTCTGTGGAAGGAAAGAGGAGTTCAGCAGGACAGCTACTAGTTCAAAAAAAGTAAAACCAAAACTAAACAAAAAAAGAACCACCGAAGGGCAACACAGTTTGAAGTTGAAACTACTCCTGGAACAGACACACTCATCCCACAGGTTGGGGGCTCAGCAGGACAGAGGTAGTACAGGTACAGTACACTCATAAACTGGGATAGACCTGGGATACACCTGCCCATCACTTGAAAACACAGAAAGGAATCAGGTGAATCACTGTGCTAAGGATCAGTTCTGAATAACAACGGGAAAGAGGGAACGCTTCCTCTGAGCTTATGCATGCCGGCCTGCAAAGTTCATAGAGCTGATTAGGTGCTCTACATCTGTCAAAGCAGGCAATTATTCAAAGGAGTCTGAAGTTCACTTCAATTTGTATTTTCCCTTGCTCCTGCCCAAGCAGCAGTCACTCTCCAAGGGCACCTCAGAAACTCTTGCTCTCCTCAAAGTTAAACTCACAGCTGTTCAACACACCTCTTCTCCCCGGATGTTGCTTCCTGCTCCCCCTCCCCATGGAATGGATTTCCCTCACTGAGAGAGCCACTTACTGAAGCACCATCCTGGAGCAGGCCAGCCCACAGTCCCAGTGGTACAGCTGCTGAATCACTGGCACTTTCAGCTGGATACAGTCAACTGTGTGAGTAAAACACAAAGGATGTAAATCCATACAGGAATGTGTTTCCATACCATTAAAAGTCAGCTTGTCCTCCACGGAAACTTAGGAACATGTTTTTACTTTATCTGATGGGCACGTAGGTATTTTTTATTTCTTGGGGGAATGTACATTTAGTATTTCTGTACAGTTAAGCATTTGGTTTAATCTCATACTCCTTTATTGCTCCATACCTGGATCAGTCTGCACTGCCACCCCCTTTTCCTTTGGAAGTTTCATTTCACTCTTTTTGGCGGGGCAGTGTACCTGATAGCCCTCAACTATGAAGCATAACAGCAGGTAAGGCACAGGTATTCATCCTTTCTCTTGTGTCTGAATGTATTTCAGTGCCACAAGAACTCACAAAGCTCACAAGTGGCACCAGTTGTCCTTTTGTATTAACTGCCTCCAAAATTCAGTGGAGAGGGAAAAAGAATAATCTCTGCTAAAAAGTCCCAGAATGCAAGTAGCTCCATCCCTCTGCCTCACTTTTTATTTTTATGGAGCTGGCAAGGTGGTGGTTTCAGTTTCGGGAACACACTCACCGCTGGAAGGATGTGCAGAGTTGCGTCTGTCACTGCTACTTCAGCCTCGACCAAAGTGAGTTAATCATAAGTATATAATCGTAAGTAACCTTTGATCCAGAAAAGGCCTTTGAGAAGTTTTGCTAATGCAAGGTCAGCTACAGTTTATGATGGGAATAAAAATACATTTGACATCATGTGGATTGGTCCAGTTTTGATATAATTTTATTTATAAAACTTTTTAGACAATGTTATTTGTAATCTGATATTAAACAAGGCTGTAGCCTACTGCAGGGATGAGCCAGTGCAGAGATTCTGGACTATTTCCAAATATTTTCTCCTAGCTGTGCCCGTGTTTAATCATGACTTTGAAGACTGGCACACCCATCGGTATATTCATACTTTTTAATTAAAATGTAGCTTCAACTTGCTTCTAAGTATCCGAACAACAACAACAACAACAAAACACACACACAAAAACACACACACACACACAAACCAAACCAAACCAAACAAAAAACCCCAAACAAACCAATTCCCAGGTTCTACTCAAACAGGCTCTGTTAAGTGTTTTGTCACCATTTTTTCTTCGCGCTATGAATTTGTCCCCTTGTTAACACACAGGGCCTCTGCCAAGTCCCCAAATTAACCACGAGGTGCACGTTTTCTACGTGAAGGTTTCACGGAGCAACAACTCCTTTTCATGGCCGTTCAGCTTCCAGTCACCTGTTCCCAACACGCCCAGAGCTCTCCAGCGATGCCTGTCGGCTGTGCCGGGATCAGGTACGAGCCGGGCTTGCGAATCGCACCGCGAACCCCTCTGCGCTTTGCCCGCGCCCCGGCGCAGCCCCCGTACCCGCGGAGCCGGGAATTCCACATCGCGGCCGCCGAAACCGGCAGGGCGGAGCTGGGGCCGGCAGGAACCGCCGGGTCCCCTGCCCGGGTCCCGTCCCCGGCCCGTTCCGCGGGAACGGGCCCCGCTGTCCCCCCGCCGGCCCCAGCAGGGCCGCACTGACCTGGCGGCGGCCCCCCGGCCTCCCGGGGGCTCTTCATGGCGGCGGCGGCGACACCCGCCGCCCGCTCAGTGCCGGCCCCGCCGAGCCGGCGGCGCGGCCCCGGGGCCCGGCGCTGGCTCCTCCCGGAGGCGGGGGCTGCGGGGGGCCGGGCCCCGGGGCGGCTGCCCCGCGCCGTGGCGGCGGAGAGGAGGAGGAGGGCGGCGGTGAGGGGGTGCGCGGGCGGGCAGGGGCATGACACGGCGGGCGGGTGGCACGCAGCCCTGCCCCGGGCACGGGCACCGCGGGGCGGCCCCGAGCGGCACAGGACGGGACGGGGCCGGACAGGACGGGGCCGCCCCCAACGCCGCGTTCCGGTTCCGGCGCGCGGAGCAGGGCGGGAGGCGGCGGAGGCCATTAGGAGAGAGCGCGGGTATCGCGGAGCGCCGGGCGGTGAGTGCGGGGAGGGCGGCGGGGCGGCCCCGGGCGGCGCCCCCGGCGTGTCCCCGGGGCCTCCTCGCTCCCTGGGAGCTATGGGGACGCGCCCGAGCGGCGCCGCATTCCCTGCGGCCCGCGGGGCCTGAGGGGGCCGGGCCGGGGCGGCGGGGTGTGGGTGTCCTGGGCTGGGCTTCCTCACGGCAAGGCCCGGCCCGGTACTCGGGCGATGTGGCCCCCGGGGGGTCTCGCAGCCCCTCAGCCTGGCTGTGTCGTTATGGAATTACCTGAGGCTGTTACCGTAGATGTGCACCTGGCGATACGAGTGGTTCGTTATCTAATACTTAAAAGTGAATTTCCTAGGTCAGAAGAGACCTGGGAAAGACTGGCTTCTGGTATTTAAAGTCTTTCCTTCCCTGAGCACCTCGCTAGAGGAGTTTTATTGACCCATAGTCAAAGAATAGGGTGTGTTTGGACAAGTGAGAAAATCGGTGCTGAACACTGGGGAAGATCGTGGGTTATGTAGGTGAAGCCTTGTCCACGATTTTCTTTGTCATAACGGCTTTTGTTTTCTTTTTGTGTCAGGTGTAGAGCCACAGCACTGCAGCCATGTCGATTGGGGTGCCAATCAAGGTTCTTCACGAGGCCGAGGGCCACATTGTCACCTGTGAGACCAACACGGGCGAAGTTTACCGAGGCAAACTTATTGAAGCTGAGGACAACATGAATTGTCAGGTATACAGGCCCCCCAAGGATGCAGGGAAGGCTGGCTCATCTGGGCCTGGGAAGGCTGATAGCCTGATTAAAAGGCTGTTGCTTTTAGAAAACTGTTGCTTCTTAAGCACAGTGAAATGGATTCAGCATTACAAAGTGCTCCAAAGAGGCCAGAGCTTATTCTTTCTAGTTCTAGAGTCAGCTTGAGCATTCCTGTCAGTAAGATCAAGGATTTAAGATTCTGTTCTGTGGACAGTGTTTTTCTGGAGTTCTTTATTAAGAGCCCCTGAGCGTAAGAATAAACGGGCCTTGATTTAAGAAGCTGAAGCTCATTTAATGCATGTTACCAAGTCACTAATGAAATCAAAATGCTTTTTTAATAGTTAGGACTAGAGCAGCTTTATTAAAACTGATTCAATATGAGAAAACAAAAGTAACAAAGCTGATAAAACTAGTTTGTAAAATGGGGAGAAAGCCAAAGTGCTGGGCAGCAGGCATGGAGTTTGAATGGTCGTGGATACCTTGTGTCACAGCTGAGGCCTGTGTGAGCACTGACTGGATTTTACCTTCCAGATGTCCAACATAACAGTGACATACAGAGATGGCAGAGTGGCACAGCTCGAACAGGTGTACATCAGGGGTAGCAAGATACGGTTTCTCATTCTACCAGACATGTTGAAAAATGCTCCTATGCTAAAGAGCATGAAGAACAAAAACCAGGGTTCTGGAGCTGGGCGAGGAAAAGCAGCGATTCTCAAAGCTCAAGGTACGTACAGTTTGTTCATGGTCCCTCCCCACATTTTTCTGTAGAACTGGAAAACTCATCTCTACCACTGAGAAGATACAGGTTGTAAGAAAAGGAAAGATTACTGGTTTATACAGTGTTTTTCTGTGTGCTATGTAGGAGTCAAAATAAATTGTCCAGCTACTTGAATGTGTTATATTGACACTACACTAATTCAGAGGTGTTGAGTGGTCTTGTTAAACAGAGGCTTTCTGTTAAACTTACTGTTCTGTTTTCCAGCAACTGTGGCCACCAGCTGTTTGGAACATTTAGGGAAGGATTCAGGTGTTCTTGTTAAGCTATTGTAGGAAAACAACTTCAGTTATAAAGATGGTACTTAAACTGCTGGGAATCTAATTATTAGCCTTTCTGTAGCTCACCCTAATTTGTACCTTTCTCAGGGGAACAATCCAGTTATAACAAGACTGAGGAACAATCATGTGCCACAAAGTCTCTGTTAACTTTAGCAAAAGCAGTAAGGTTACATGGGGGAGTAACATCTGCTGAAAGGTACCGAGTTCTGTTGCAAAACCTCAGAAGAGTGTGGAGTTTAAAATCTCTTGGGCTGCACAAATTTGTGTATCAGCTTAGATGGAACACAAGATGTATGAGAATTCACTGCAGCTCTTCTAAGGAGCCAGACTGGGACCATTAGTTCAGGTTCTTCTCACAGAAAGCTTCTTGCTTGCTGTCACATCACTTTCTGAGCGTCATAGGACAGCCTGCTTTCCTTCCTCCTGAGCAAGAGACTTTGTTGTTTAGGTTTTGCTTGTCAGTTGTTGAGATAAATATGCAGGTATGTCAAATTCATGTCATCCCTGATGTTTTCTTTCTTCAGTGGCTGCAAGAGGAAGAGGCCGTGGGATGGGCCGTGGCAACATCTTCCAGAAGCGAAGATAATTTTGGCCTTGACAGACGTGCTTTTTTTTATTAGGGGTGTTAACTTGACTGTGTGTGCATTGGTTTCAGTTTTGTTTAATAAATGTTTCTGACAAAAACTTGTCTGCTCTTACGTTACAGGACAGTTCTCGGGCAAACATGCTGTAGGTGTATTTCAAACTTAAGCCAGCTTTACCTGGAGAATAGTGAACTTTATATCTAGGTTTGACCATTTTGTGTGATGCATTGACTTTTAAAGATCATTATTTTTCCTTTTTCTTGTTTAGTCCTGTTGTCATTTGTTCTCAAAAGAATTAGAAGGCATTCTTAATGAAGAATTTCTAAGTCCTACCCTTAAAGTCTTATTAGCAGCTGCATTTATGGAAAATAGAGCAAAACAGAGGCAGATTCCTGAGAAACAAAGCACTGTATTCTTTTGCTTTATATGGACCTACAATGGATAGAGGTCCATTTTCAGATCTGTATATTGAGCTTGTATCCTTGCATTTCTTAGTTTTCTCTTTGCAAACGGGGAAAATTTTTCATTAGGAACACACAACTTTGATAGCCTGAGTCTGTCCTTGCAGTGAAAAAATCTATTCTAACTCTCTTAACATTTTTTCCCTCTGTTTGGGAAGACAGAATATAAAATGGGCATTTTCCAGGATAAATTTGAAATGCTTTGTAAATTTGAAAGGTAGTGCAGGTGCATGGGGAAAGTCTTATAAATGATCATCCATTAAAACAACACCAGAAAAATGTTAATGTTTTGAACAAAATTCATGATCACCTTCAGCTCTTGATCTTACCATCTCTACACAGTCATGTAGATCGTCAGCTGGTCTGCAGGAAGCCAAATGTAGTTCTGACTTCATTTTATTTTGCTTAAAGTATAGTGTGGTTGTTCTTACTGACTTAATAGGTTGAAATGTTTAAATGTAACACTTCTGTATCTAATCACATACTTGCATACAATCAGTTATCAGTCTGTACACATAGAAGATAGCTAGTTATGCTTTTCTGCTCTGATGCTGTGAAGACTCTCCCTTGTGTGCAGACAGGAAAGTTGAACTAATGTATTGACTTGTTGAATTGTGTGTAAATAAAGTTCTTTTTGGTCTCAAACCACTAGGAAAAACCCTGCTACTTGTTCTTCTGGGCAGTAGTGATCCTAAATACTTGCACTGGAAATCTCCTTAACATGTTTTGAAACTTAATTTTAAAAAGCATTGTAGTGTCATCTTCTGCCTCACACGGGGAATGTGTCCAAAAGACAAGACAGTTTTCACAAAGCCCTGCTTCAAAACGTAGCACGTGAGTCACATTTGTGTAGCAGTAATGCTTTCCTGAAGATGGTATTTCCAACTTGAAATGAGCCATTTGAGGCCTTAGTAATGATACTAAACACTTCCTTGTGCAACTATGTCATTCTTCGAATCAGCTTTCACTCAGAAGAGGATCATGAGCAATACCTATTGATCAGGTCATTTTGCTCTGTGTAAAACTACAACCTTTCTAATCACTGGCAGTAATAACTCTTGATTCTGTTGGTAGTTCTTTACCAACCAGTGATTCTAGCTCTTACTGTGGAGAAAAGACATTGTCTCAGAATATCTTCCCCGTGCCCAGGTAGAGGCTTCTGGATTTTGCAAGACTTTTGAGAAAGACCATCTTAACATGAAGCTAAAGTCTGTTATTAGTCTGTGCTAGATGCCTTGTAAGACTTGACATTTTTTAACACACAGAGGAGAGGAGAATTCCATTCTGTTGCTGCAGCATGAATTTCATGGTAAGAATTGGACTGTCTGTGTTATCCAATGCTAATGCCTGGGATTTCTGGAAATGGTTTGGTAAGAACAGATATTTCTGTTGACATCCCTGCCTTTGTTGCTGTATGGTGATAATATAAGGGCAGCAGTGTAGCTGTTTGAAACAGGTGTCTTTCTTTTGCAGTCTTTTAACTGGGTTTTGCTGCTTTTAATACTCAGGCTTGTGGTGGTGTTGCTAATGAAGCTGTAATTTGGTACAGTGCAGTTACACTGTGTTAACAGGCAGACTTGGACTGATATGAGATTAGTTCACTGTAACTCGAATTGTATCTGCTGCAGGATTTGATGGGATGCTGCTTCAGCAGCTAGAACTGCCTTCTCACAGAAAGCAAGCACCTAATAGAAACCTGAGCTTGGTTAGTGCAGTTAATTGCCCTAAATATAAACTGGTACAGGATGGAGTGTGTGCCTGTTGAGGGCTGTCAAGCTGTTCTGCTGAAAGGGTGTTATCCTGGCCATGGCTGATGTACAGTGAGGGACAAAGGAAGTTACTCTTACCTTGTTCAGTAACAAGAGACACATGACACTACTTGCAGTTTGAGCAGAGGAATCCCTTTGCCAGAACTCCTTTGGGTCTGGCTTCTACTGGGTCTCCCTGTAACCTCTCAAGGAGACTAACAGGGAGGATTGCAGCATCTTTTCATGCTGGGACTGTTGGGTACTTCCCAGCCCTCAGAGCTCTGCTTCCTTTTTCTGTAAACCCTTCAAAAAGAACTATTAATATGTGGAAAAGGAAGTAAGCCACAAATGGGGGGACTTGACTAAAAGTATTTTTTGGAAGAGATTCAGCATTTTGGCAGGGCTTCAAATCTGGCTCACTGGCTTTGTGTCTCACTGTTTCCTCCTGACTGTTAAATAGGCTGTCCTGAAGGATAGATGGAAGCTTTTGCAGAGGGCAGGGGAAAATAGCACCGTGTTTTGGCCACAGGCGGCTACTGGAATGACAAAAGGCTTTGAAACACCCAAAGGAACCCTAAAGAGAATAATGGTTAAATGCTATTTAAGCAGATAAAAGCTGCCTGGCGGTAGCAGGTTTGTTGGGGACTGTTTCCACTAATGATGACTGGCTCACCTGTTTCAAAGTCCCTGTTCCTTCCTGTGCAATGCCAAGCTGCCATTCTCTCCTCTCTGGAGCGGTAGATGTGGCTTTTAGGATCACTGAGGGCAGGGGACAGCCACACATTTCAGAGAGCAAATGTAACCCTCCTCAGTAGGTTTGTGGGAACAAACTCTTCACTGTATCTGCTTTAAGAAGTTTCTGCCCCTTCTGACATTTCTCACCCTCTGTATTTGTGACCGCTGAGCACACAGCAAGGAAACTTTATTTAAAACTTTGTTCCCAACCAGTGTTACCTTAGCTTTTAAGCTTTATTTAAAGCATGTAACATCTCTAATCCATATCAGCTTTGAAGAAGATACTATATTTTGCATAAACAAAAAGCTTTGCACTATGACTTCAGGTTGAAGCTGAGTCTAGGATGAACTGTTCAGAAAGATACTGTGAATTTAGTGTTAGAATTTCTGAAGTTTCACACTACTTTGAATTTAAGTCCCAGCCAAGACAAACATATCACAATTTCTCTCTAGACTAACTGGAACAGTAGTTTGTTGCAGGCTGCTTTGAAGATCCTTCCTGCGGTGTGAGTGTGATAAATTAAATTTCCTTCTGACAAACGAGGTCTCACCCACTAGATGGCTCTGTCGGGAAGAGAATGAAGCTCGAGAAACCAGAACCCTCCGGAGGTAAAAAACACAAGAAATATTGTTTCTGCTACAAAAACCGTAAACTCAGTGCTATTACAAACTCTAACTTGAAAATACTCTGCTTATTTTCTTTCTTTTTCAGTGTTCCCAGAGTGCTGGCTCTGTGCACAGCTGGGTTAATCCAGCTGTTGATGCCGTGTGTTTCCCTGGTACTTGGATAATTGGATGTGCACTTGGGCAGGTTGTGTAGATTCCTCACTTCAGTAACTTAAACAATCTGTCCCCTGGGACAGCGGATACCAGGGATAGATGCAGCTGTCTGTTTTTAACATCTGCACTTATTTGCCACCCTTGTTTTTGGTCACAGATTGCAACATTTCATTCTTTGCCACTGCCTTTGTGTGGGGGCTTGTGAATCTCTTCCTGTTCAGTGGGTCAAGGGCTCTCCGTAGCTTCCTGCTTTTAACAGAGAGAGACAAGTGCTGGCCTAGAGCTTTGTCATGAACTTGCCCCTTTGATAACATCACTGTAGATGCCCTTGAAGGACTCCTGTGGGACAGACAACCTTCACTGCAGCCGTGCAAAATGGTGCGTGGAGAAGTGCAGGTAGTTTCGCCCAGTCTTCCAGAGTCAAACCCAAACTTGTGTCCTGGTTCAAAACCAGGGGATAACAGCAGAGAAGAGGTAAATGGTTAGAGAAGGTATCATCTGAAAAAATTGCTTTGCACAGAACTGCAGGACCTTTCCTCACTGATCAGGTGCTTTCATCCCATATGCGTCCAGGTGTGTCTTAACTTATATTTGATCCTAAGCTGTGCTTTTCTTTAGTTCATTTTTCAATGCCCTTCAGAAAACCTCTACCTCTTCTAGAAGGGCAGAATGGAGTAGGAAATGTGAGTTTCTAGTGCTGGTGGTCAGGATAACTGTCCAGTCTCTATCTCTTTGCCATTTGAGCTTCACTTGAGTTTTCATGTAAAATAGAGGTGTCCTATTTCCTCTTGCCAGTAAAACATGAGCAAGGATGGAAGGCTGACATCCTAGTGGAGCAATGATTTGGTAAGGAAGCAATGGGTGGAATTCTGAGGACTATGAGAAAGTGTCAATGATTTGGTTTATTTCTCAGCCAAGGGTCAAAATGGAAGAAAGGTTCTTTGATGTCACCATCCTGACAAGGGCACTTTCCAGATCAAGCTGCATTTTAACTGCTTTGGGTGTCCTGTTGTTGCCTGGACCTGTAATAATAGTTCTTGATAGGGTCAAGAGTACTTTGAAGGTGATGAATAAGGAAGTGCCACCCTGCCCTGCTCATGCTAACTGTTCCTCAAAGAATAGGGTGTGGGATTATTTAACTCATTGTGGAGGCTGACATTAGTGTGCAGTATGAGTAGTAGGTTTGGAGTGTTTTCTATGCCACCTAATTCAGTCATTTAATGAGAAAAGTATTTTGGGTCTGTGTGTGAGTTGTTTGTTCCTAGTAGAGAGGCTATTATTCCTGGCACAGGACCAGTCATTGCATAAGCAAGTATTGTGCAGCCTTCTGCTGCTCAGCAGAGACTATCAGAGTCTATGAAAAGTGGAGATTTTCCAGCATCATTAATTCAGGGGAGAATGCTGAAGCCCTGGCAAAGAAACAGATTGTATCCAGAAGATGTGTAGTTATGCTGGGAGAAATGAAAAGAATTGCAGAAAAACACTATTATTGTTCTTTTGTTTGGTGAACTTTTGCAGTGAACATTTAATTTCTTCTTCATTTTCCCTTGCCTAGGGACTCAAAATCTGTTGTGTGGTTGGGGGTTTGCCCTAATTCCAGCTCAGTGAAGAGATGTTAGTACATCTACTCCAGAGCAAACCACTGCTTGTGAGGCAAAACTCCTTGCATTTTGTCCCTCAGTGCCTAAAATGTTGACAAGGGAGTGAGTGGGTCAGAGCACTTGGCAGGTTTATCAACAGCACTGGCCTGGTGATTCAAGGGGAAGGCAAAGGGAACGCCTGGATTTGCAGGGACGTGGTGTGTTATGTGGAACTGTCCCCTGAGCATGTCCATGGCTCCCTGATGGAAAGGGCCCGACTGTCACTTTCTTTACAAAACCACTACAGGTTATAAAGACGTTGTCACCTTGCATTTCATAAAGGGGGATCGAGTCTGAGCCGTGGAGGGACTCAGACCAGGATTTGAAGACAGGCTTGGGCCCACAACTCCTGCTGAAACCAATGAGTGAGGCACCTCAGTATTTTCCAATACTTATCCTTAATGACTGGCCTAACGGTGTCCCTGGAGCTCAGGGACAAAGTCTCTGGAGGCCCAGTGAGTGTCTAACTGCTGGATCATCCCAGAAGTGATGGCCTCTGAGCACTGGCTCCTGCATCAGTCTCTTGTTGAGCACTAACCCACTTCATGGTGGCTTATTGGAGTGGATAGCTCTTTGGATATTCAGGCTGCTTTGCTCCAAGTCCCTCAGTGACATCCAGAAAAGTGCAGTTTTGTGTTTTCTATTACATCTGTTTTGTACTCTCTTTTCTGATTTCTCTGCTCTCTTCCAATAAACATCAATCAGTCCAGTAAGGACTGCTCAATCTGTGCTACTTTGATTTGTTTTCATCCTCCTTCCTTAATTCCTCCCGTCATTTCATCCTTACCTGCTGGAGAACAAGTGAACGTTCACTGTAAGTTTACAGGAGCTGCAAGTGAGATCCTGCTGTGGAATCCTGTGCTTCTGGCAAGCATATTTACTTGCCAGTGAAAACTGGCTTTATGGAGAAGTGCTTTCAGGGAAAGACAGACTGCGAGTCTGGAGAAGAGATGCAGGCTCTGCCTCTCTTCTGGAGGTTCACAGGTAAGCTGCTTGATGGGATAATCGTTCTACTTTCCTTGTAAGGATATGAGGAAGATAAATTCTGATCAAATTATCTTGGTTACTGTGATACTTTGCATATTGCTCTGCCCAGGTGCAACTGAAGGTGGTGATTAAAGGATTAGGCTTATTTATAATCCCCCTTTCAGGAGACTTGGTTCTGTTTTCAGGGTAGAGTTCTCTCCACCTCACTTGGCAGAAGAGAACAGACCTCTGCAACACAAACGTGCATTGGCTTTGTGTTCCACTTTCAAATGTGTTGAGTGCAATTTATATCTATAAACACCAACATATGTGTTGTCTATAAGTAGGAGCTGTCCAGGCTGTTGCATTTGGGTTTTTTGGGAAGCTGGCAGTCCCCCATTAGAGGCATGAGTCGGACCATAACTGTTATGAGCCCAGAGCCTCAGAGGGGTTTTGGAGCACTGCAGCTGAGAGCCCTCACAGACGTGCTGTGAAGCTGAGAATGGGGAAACGCCTTGATCCATGTGGTAGCACTTTGGGTTGCTTATTGATATCTTTAGTCTCCTAAAAAATCACAAGTAAACTGTAGGGTGAATAAGGTTTTTTTCCCTGACAAAGTATTCAGCTGAGACGCAGAACCAGAGTGTGGAGGCTTTTACTGTTCTGTAACAAAGAGATGTTGCTGTTTGTTGCCTCACAATTGAACGAGCTCCTTTCTGCGTGAGTCTCGTGTCTCTGAAACAGCTCCACAGCAAGCCTTTTTTTGCAAGGCTCAGCCATAAGTCAGTGTTGTTCCTCTTTGAAGAACACTATATCAAAGTGTACCTCAAATGCATCCTTGTAACCAGACAGGAGTGTGTCATTTGCCTGCAGTTGTTTTCACCTCTTTCTTTTGAGGGCAGTTTGGATACAGCAGTGGGGAGTGCTGTGGTTTGGGAAAAGAAGGGGTGACTGCACATAGAGAAAAAAATGTTGCTTCTTCCTTTCCTCTTGATATTTGTTAGGATCAGCTGTCTTTGTTTTGTATTTTCACTACAAATGTGGTTTATTTCTCCAGTTAATGATCCAAATTTGACATGGAGAGAAGTGGATGAAGCTCTAGGGAACTCATTAGGGGTTTTTCATGTCAGAATTGGACTCCAAATACATGAAGTCTAATCCTAAACCCAGGCAGAGATTTATACCATGGGACATGCTGAAGCCTCTGGCTAGAGGCTGTTGAGAGGGTCTGTGTAACAGCCCTCACTTCACCTCTCCAGCCTCATTTGAGCCTTGCTTTTGCTGTGTGTTTCAAAGCTCTCCTTTTGGAACACAGTCCTATCCTTAGGCTGACATTAATGCTATGGGACACACTGATCCCCCAGCCTAAGGGTTACACTGGGGATAATCCTGGCAGCAGCCTTGACTTTCCTTAGTTTCAGCACCCTGATCCCCAGTCCTGCTTTACCTCTTGGCTCTCTGTCTCTGAATCCCAACCACAGTGATGGCTCCCCATTTTATCTTGTGAGAGTCTCCCCAGACAGATTCAGGGCACCCACCCCACTGCTGTCACTCCCCTCCTCAACAGGGCAGGGAGGGAAACTAAGATTAAAGACAGAGAGATCACTTAGCAATTACTGTACTGGACAAAACAGACCTACTGGAGGAGAATTAATTTATTGCTAGTTAAAATAGGTTTGGCTAGTGAGAAACAAAGACAAATTAGGACACCTTCCCATCTCCACCTTCTTCCCAGGCTCAGTTTCACTCCTTCATCCCGAACTCCTCTGCCTCCCCTCCCCGTGGCACCGGGGAAGTGGCATTGTGGTCAGTCCATGGCAAGTTGTCTCTGCTCTCCTTCCTCACACCGTTCCCCTGCTCTGCCATGGGCTGCAGGGAACTCTGCTCTGGTGCCTGCAGCACATCTTCCTCCTCCTCCTTCTCCTCCTCCCCTGGCCTTGGTGTTGTGGAACTGCTTCTCACATTTTTTCCCCTCACTGCTCTATGGCATTTTGCCCTGTCCTGAGTATGTTTCCCCCACGGTCCCAGCAGCCTGGGAGGTGTGTTCAGCAGAGCCTGCAGCGGGGCCCTTGTGGGACCTGCTGAAGGAGTGCCCCCCTGCCCTCATGACAGCTCTGCAGTCCCTGGGCATGGGCTCCTGGGGTGTGAGCTGGGCACCTCAGAAAGGAGTTCTGGAGGGGCATCCTGCCTTCCTGCTGGGGGGAGCCGAGCGGACACTCAGCTCCAGAGCACCTGGCCCAGGGTGGCAAAATGGCATCTCTCCTGAGGGATGGCCGAGGTTGGTGGTCAGGGATTGCATTTGTCTGGCTTGGCCTAATGTCTGCGTAGTGAGGGGCAGCAGGAAGGGCAGGTAGGGGCCAGGCATTGCCTTGCCCTGCTTTAAAGAGGGTCCTTTGCGTGTTGCCATAAGGAAGTCTCTTTTGCAGTCTTCCAAAACCAGCCAAAATCAGGAAAAAGTGAGTGCCACCAGTTCAGATGCAATTGTGGGAGCTAAACCATATTGATCAGGGACAGCAACAGCACAGGCATTACTGATGCAAACCCCAAAATGGCCAATGGCTCCCGCTGTCCTCATGCTGTGTTAGCAGGAGGTTTGGGAGCTGCCAGTGACACTGTAAAACATTCCAGGTCATGCTGGAACTGAGGGATGGGCCAGTCCAAGCTGAGGTCCAGGCAAGGGGACCTGGAGATAGTTTGGGCTCTTGTCTCTGAGTATCTTGTTACATGTCAAAGCTGTTCCTTTGGTGCCCTCCATTTTGTTCTCTTTCACTTGCAGTTTCTGAAAATCACAAATCCCAAAGAACTGTTGGTAGAATGAGCAGTTTGGTTCTGACTTAGTTTTTCAGTTGCAGCAGAGTTCAGACAAAGGTGCATACATCAAACTGTTGGCTCTGCAAACCAAAAGATTTCAGGGGATCAAGAGCAAAGCTCCCCTCAGAAGTCTGACATGAAGACCCAAAGGCAGCTGCTGCTGCTCTCTGGGACAGGGCCTTTTTCTCCCTTTTCTGTGCCGTATTTGTGCTAGTTGAGACCCCATGTTCTTCAGGGGAGTTACACGGATTGAAGAAGGCTCATGTAGTTTTTGATAGCTTTCCAAATGCTTCCCATCATTGTATCCAACATGGGGCAGATTGAAACAAAAATGGACTGGGAGGAATAGCCCTCTCAGAAGCGGAGGAACTGGCTGATCAGTAAGCAGGGAAGTGTCTCTCCACCCTTGTGACACACCCTGCATGCAAGCATGACCCTGATGCTGTAGAAAGAAATGTCAGTGTTTTTGTGGTTCCCTTGCTTTTGAGGCCAGTTTGGAGGCAGCAGGGGGAGTGCCCAGCTTTGGGAAAAGGAGTAAATGCACGTGGAAGAAAAGCTGGCTTTCCTCTGCACTCTTCTGCTGCTGAGGAAGAGTTCCTGTGTGGTTGTTGTGTTTTGTGGCTATTCTGGTTTTGAATCAGCATCACTGAACTGGAATACTCTCAACTCTGAGAGGAATAGAAGGGGTTTCACAATCAAGTACTTGGTATCTCAAAGCAGAATCAAGATGTGGTCATGGCTTCCCAGAGCTCTGGCCTCAGCTAAGAGTGTTCCGGCCTATTCTGTTTTGTGCACTACCTCTTGGCAGCCTTAAGCCAGCTACTGTATCTATTCTGAGAGCACTCAAATGCCAGTAAACTGCAAAACAGATTCTCTTGTCCATGGATAATGGTCCCCAACTGTGCAGTGCTGGGATAACTGGGCTTCCTGCCAGCTGCCCTCGAAGGCTCCTACACCTGCTGCACTGCCAGGGTGCTGTAGGGGCAAGAATTTGTACTGAGACATCATTGCCTCTTCTGGGCTGTGAAACATCATCTGGTGCGGGACAGTGATCTCTAAAGGCAATGTTTAATCCCCTCTTGTTTGTTTTCTTAAGATGAAACAATTTATATTTTTGACATCTTTGTCAGCAGCTGTCCACTAAGGAGCCTGTCAGCCTGCCCCAAACAGTGCAAACTCCTTTATCTTCCAAGTGCTTGTGATGAATTTTAAGTTGATAAAAGAGCCTTGGCAGCACACAAGAGAAAGGCCTTGACAGGTTTTGAAGTGTGTGAAATAAAAAATAGATCAGACAAGCCTGTGCTTCCAGCTGCTTTTTGCATCCTTACCTCAACAAGATAATTACTAGTTATTCAGAGTGGAATGAGGGAGGCTTGTGGCAGCCTCAGTTCTCAGCGTATTGCCACCTGGAGCATGCCAGGATGCTTACCTGGGGTTTGTGGTCAGAGGCTGAGGTAAAATACAGGATAGAGGAGTGAGGAAGGTGTTGTCCAGTTAGGTAGGGAGGGAGCAAGTGCTTTTCTGGTGGAGTAACTGGAAGTGTCTGTGCTGTTCCTTCTTCCCTCTGCTCTTTGGCACCAATGGCCTCATTAGCTGCATGTGCAGCCCCTGTGGCTGGGCTTTGCAGGCTGGTTCTCCTGGAGCTCTCTGCCTGCCTGAGCCCACACAGCCGCAGCTGACAGCGCTCACCAACAGCTTCAAGCTCTGTGCCTGCTGACCTCTCCTTCCAGCAGACTGCTTTTGGAAGGTGTGCTTAAACGTCTCACTTGGAGAGCTATTGTGAGACTGGTCCCCTGGTGGGAGGTCAGGGGTAGGGAAGGGACTGTGAAATTACCTGTGCAGCTGCAGCTTCCTCCCTGCTCCGTGACACAGGTCCCATCCCAGGCTGACCATCTGCATCTGCATGGAGCGGGAGGCTGGGAAAAATGAAAATGATGGAGACAGCCTGGTATGTGAGTCTTGATACTGAGGGCTGTGTGTGGCTTTAAGCAGCTGAGGTTACAACCCTACACCAGCAAGTACATACTGAGGAGAGTATTCAGTAGGGCAGGGATCCATCTCCTGCTGTGTTATGCAGCAGGGTACACGGGCTCACTGTAGACAGGCATCCCCTGGTTCAGGAGCATAACTAAGCTGGTCCCTCAGTGGGGAGACTTAAATAAGCTGCTCATCCCTTTAATCCCCTTTGAGAGCCCTGAGCTTTCTCACTCAGTGCAAGGAAAAGCTCATTTGGGTCGTACCATCCTCTCTGGTTTGTGAACTCAGCTTTTATGAAAATTGTGGATTTGGGGCATCCAGGCCTGTTCCTTGAGCATACACCTCATCTGTGGGGGGACACTGGGGCACTTCCCAGCTCTGCAGCTGGATGCACACCAGTGCTCCCTGAGCCCTTCACCTGTCAGTAGGGTCAGGAGCTGGCAGGGAACAGGGTGTGCTGGGACTGCACCTCCACAGCTGAGTTACAGCCCATCGGAGTTCATCCAAGAAGCAGTGGCAGTCTCCTAGGCCAGGACCTCATGATTTGCATTTGCATGTATTTATTCACAACCAGCTCTCCATGGGGAGATTTCTATGGCAAAGGAACCAAAAGCATATGGAGGAATAAACACAGATCCCACAGCTGCTCAGCTGAACCAGGCTTTTTCAAGCCATGCTTCGTCTCCAGCTCCTGGAGTTGCCAGTGATTAGCACAGAATTCACCTGCAAGGGGCTGGATGTCTCATCCTTGTCCTGCTGGGTAGCACAGCTCAGACCAAAGCAGGGCTGGAAAGATGCTGCACAGATCCTCCCTGGGACTCGGCCAGGAGCTCTGCAGGGAAGAGCTGTTAGTGGTGTGCTGCACACTGGGGGTCTTGCCTCATTTTTCAGGGGTGCCACTGTTTTGGAAAAGCTGTGAAGATGCCTTGATGCAGAGCCTTAGGGAGACACTGCTCAGAACCAAAGACCAAATGCTCAGCACCCCTTTTCCTTCTTTCTAGGTATGCACTGGCTCACCAGGCAGCTCCAAGCCTTCATTTAAATGCTTTGTGCCCGAGTTTTCTTCTTGGCACAGAGCAGAGTGCTGCTATGCTTAGACTGTAAGAGTTTAAGCAGATCTTGCTGACATTTGAAATACTTTTCATTTTTGCTGAAAGGTATTTTGGAAGGAAAAGAAGAAAAAATTAATACCATCTCTTCCACAGCAGGGGAGGAAACTGAGGACTGAGCCTGGGGCGTGATGGTAAATGGAGTTACATACAGCTGGGGCCGGTCACTAGTGGTGTTCTCCAGGGCTCAGGGCTAGGGCCAGTCCTGTTTAATGTCTTTATTGATTATCTGGATGAGGGGATTGAGGGCACCCCCAGGAATTTCACAGACGACACTAAGTTGGGTGGAAATGTTGATCTGCTGGAGGGCAGGAAGGCTCAGCAGAGGGATCTGGACCAGCCCCTTGCTGCACAAAGGGTGGCAGCCTACCACAAATGAACACCCATGTTTCCCATTCCTTAAAGGAATGAACCACTCTCACCAATGTGAATGGTACCTGATCCTCTCCCACACTGCTCAGGCACTGCAGGAGGACTCCTGGTCCATATTCTTGCAGTGCTTGGGCTGCTGGCTCAATTTGTGAACAACCCAGGTACTCAGACTCTGAAGTGCTTCACGCTCATGTCCAAGAGAACTCTTTATTATGTTTACATAGAGCATGAGCAACATGGAAAACACTAGAAATACTGCATCAGTGGTTTGGTTTTTGGACAGCATTGGAAATGGCGATGCAGCTGCTCACGTCATGTCTGTGTTACGAGGTATGCAATATGCCACGAGGAGCCAAAGCTTTGAGGTTTCCTTTGGGAAGTGCCCATCTCTGGCACATTCGCTGCTTGCTCCTCTAGTGCCACAGTTAGGTGCTTAGCTTGTCAGCTTTCCCTCAATTTCACTTGGAAGTTGTAATTGTAGGACCTTGGAGCTTGTAATTTTAGTACAAAAGCACAGTTTTTGAAACCAATCCTACTAATCCTCTAGACCGTTCTCCCTCCCTCTCCTCCCCCCTCCTCCCATCCCATCCCAACTCATCCCATCCCCCATGCTCCCACCAACACATACCTTCTTCCCCTCCCTCTCACCCCGGTCACACAGCAAATATCCTGATGCTGCAGTTCCAAGCCATGTGTCCGCCCCAGCCTATGTGATCCAATGGTCTCTGACCAGGTCCCTTTGTTCAGACCTTCATACAAAACACACAATAGGAAAAAAACAAAACAAAAGGAGCCAGACACAAGAGGGAGACACACTGCCGGGCTCCAGCTCTGGCCTCTTCAACTAAGCTCCACAGCAGCTAGGCTCTTGGGGTACCTCCTTCCACACTCAAGGCTGCAGGTCCCAAGGTTTCCAAAGTGCATAGGAAAAGGAAGAAAGGAAGTAAACTACAAGCCTGTTTCTGTTTTAGGTTCCCCCCATCCCTTTCCCTCAACCCAATGGCTGCTGGAGGATATTCTTGACTCCGACAGGTCTTTTCCCGTCTTCCAGTGAGACCCTGCCTGGGGACCAGGTTCACTGTAAGTCACTGGTTCCTCTCTGGAACGTGGGCGATGGGTTTGGCAGCGAGGGGAGGGAGCGGAGCACGTTGTGGGGGGACGACAGGCTTTTATCTCACAGTAGGTTGGGGGGGAGACGTCAGGAAAGGCAAGAGAAAAAGAGCCAAAGGGTGCCGGTTAAGCTGGCCTTCTGCTTGATGTTTGTACTCGAAACTTCTCCTTGGGGTGGCTTCAGTGTGCCAGCGCCGGCCTGTTGTTCAGTCACCTCTCGCAGCCCTGCTGAGAAAAAGCACGTGGCGGGGTGCTTCCGGCTGCTTCATCCTCTGGCTGGCTGCCCTCGTGCCCGCCGGCGATCTCAGAGTCGCAGTCAAGCACCTCATAGATGGTAGGCAGCGTGGTCTGCTGGCTGAGCCGCTTGCGCAGGCCCACGAGCAGCGGCTGCGGCATGGAGGAGACGTCCACGTTGTTGCCGAGGTCAACCCAGGCCAGGCAAGGGAACTTGTTCATGTCCTTCATGGTGTCAGTCAGCTCCTTCATGGTCGCCCGCGTCAGCCGGTTGCCGTTGAGGGAGAGGTGGGTGAGCTTGGGCAGCGCCCAGAGGAAGGGCAGCAGCAGGCGCACCATGTCATCGTTGAGCTCGGTGAAGCTCAGGTCCACGGAGGTGAGGTGGTCCCCGTTGTTCTGCAGGTAGTAGGCCATGCGGTGGACATCCCGCATGGTCAGGGGGATCCCCGACAAATCCATGGAGTCCTGGCTCACCTTCTTCTGCAGGCTGGTCTTCAGGCTGATTAAGGAAAAGGGGAGAGAGATCACTGAGGGGAGCACTCACATCCATCTCACTCAAGAGACAGAGTGCTTGTGACAGGGGAGGACTCATTAACAACAGGGGCTAGAACGTTAAGCAAAGGGTTAATAGAGTTTGTAGGGGGAAAAAAGCATTTGCACCATACCTCAGGACAGGCTGTCCTGGGGCTTTCCTGTGTATTCTCAGCACCTACACATGAACTTTGCCAGATCTGGCTAAACACAGGATGCTAAAGTGTCTTCCACCAGCAGATTTCAGAGGGTTTGTCTGTATGTGTGTGTACAGACGCTCATGCATAGAAAGCAGAAATAACTAAGGCAAGCAAACTTTCAAAGTGCACTGGTTTGCACTGTGTGGGGGCTGTTTGTGAACCACCTCTCCAGGTGAATGCCAAGGTCTGCCGCAAACAGACTCTGCTGCAGAGGAGAACAGTGTTAAATGGCTGCAAAATGGATATTTTACCAGGAAAACAACCAATAGGCAAACTGCACTCCAGGAGTGCATTTACTGCATGTCCCTTTAAGCCTTCACAACCAGCACTTAGTCAGTAAGCAGCACCAGTGGCTGCCTATTTGGGTCTCTGTGGTCAGCAGATCATCTGGGATCTGCTGCAGCTGTGAGGAGGCGGGGAGGGCATAAGGGTGCTCAGAGATGGCTTCAGCCATTTCTTTTGCTGTCTGCCTGGCAAGCAGAGAGAGGAGGAGGTAGGCAAGCTGTACAGCAGGCAAAACTGTGTTATGGGGCTGTTTGGTACGCAAAGAAAGTGGGGTGTGGAGTGTTACGATGGACTGTGGGTTTGTGAGAGTGCTGTGAGAAGTGGGAGCTGTGGGGCTATAGGAGCTGGTGGGGATACTTTGCAAAACTGAGTAGAAAGTGTGTGTTGGTGTAACACAGAACCTATCCCCTTAGTTCAAATTATGTAAGTCTTGCTGCTCTTTCAGACACAGCTCTAAGGACATGGGAGCCCTAGCAGGACCCCAGTCGTGTGCTCAGGGGGTCTGTAAGTGCCTTGTTGAGCTTGGGAGGATCAGGGCGGGTTAAGAATTAACCACCACTTCGAAGGTCCCCACTCTTCCTATCTGGCTCTCTGTAGTGTCCTGCACTCCTGTGGCACAGCCAGTCCCTGAAAGCAATGGGTACATGGGGACATGCAATTTCCTCGGAGGAGGCTGCAGCACCGCAGGAGCTCCCGTGACAGGTGAGAATGTCCCTACAAGCCTTAGGACTGCCAGGCTCTTCTGTAGTTGTGGAGAGGATATGATGCTGCCTCTACAGCTTTGCTTGACACATGCAGTTCACGGCATCCTGGAAATTTCAGTCCTTAATAACCTCCTCTGAGCATGTGTTAACATAAACGAATAAACGTGCATCAGGACGGGCAACAGCCCTTTGTGGACACATTCAACACCGGCAAACCTGTAGCTGTGCTTCGTGGTAGGTGTGTGAGATGGAAGGACCTGCACTGTCAATTCTTAAGCCCACAAATTCCTGCTCTGGGTTTAGCAGCACTTTACCCAGGCTACTTCTATGTGCCCTTGTGTTTCCCATGGGAATTCACTGTGCCAGGCTGAGGCTGTATCTGCAAGCGTGCATTTGAACTAATGAGCTCTCATGGTAGAGAGCATGGATTAGATTGTATTCAGACCCTAAAGTATTGTAAGTAAAATGTATTACTTACTAAATACTTACACTTAAGATGACTCACACTACTCCTTGGTGGATCACAAGAGGGGTAAGGGGAGCAGTGCTTATCTGTACTGTCAAACAGCAGAGACTGATGTCCTGGGGAACTGGTCTGAAAGCACACAAAGGAGGTCTCCACAGGGCCTCCACTTGAAGATGGTATTGGATATCTCTCCAATATCAGGGCCCCAGAAATGAGATTGTGAAGAATTAATCCATCATGTTTCTTGTAGCAGTGGTGCAGTTCTTTTAGCTGCTGCAGTAGCAGTTGTGAACTGTGCATGCTGTGGTCTGGGTGGCACTGGGCAAGCCTCCCTTTTCCTACAAATCCAAGGGATCCTTGAGATCAGCTCAGGCTGCCTGGGAGCTGCATTTCTTTTAACACTCCAGAAAAACAATGTGTGGTTTTTTGGTATAATTTGTCACCAAACACTGGCAGTAGTGAAGCATAATCTACCACAAAAGAGGGTTCAACTTGTATGAAGTCTGTCAGGGACCAGCCTCAAAGCTGGAAGAATCTCAGATTATCCCTTTAGCTGTGTTTTAACTGGGTGTTCAATATGGAGTACTTTTTGTTCTGGCAAAACCAAGCATCAAATGCACAGTGAAGGTATGCATTCATATTGGTCAGCTTAAGCTGGGAGAAATGGAACTTCTGTGAACCTTAGTGCACGGTGGAAACTGTCCCTTATATCTATAAGGGGCTGGTACAAGAGATACAGAAGCCTTCTCTGGCCTCTGTGGGTTTAGAATAAGACTTTGTGGGGCTGTGGGGGAAAAAAGGATAAACAAGGATAGAAGCAAGACTGTAACTACTTCAGCGTCTGTTTTGTGGAAATGCAGCCTGTGGCTCCTGGAAATTTTCTTCCCAAGTGCTGTCAAGCCATGGCAGATTCTGGGGGGGTGGGGGACAGAAAGGAGGTACAAGCATAGGGACACCTTCCCCAGCCCCAAGCCTTGTTTCGGACTGTGCAAAGCCTCCTCAGACCTTCCTTTCTGTAAAGCTACGAGGCACAAGCCCAGTTTGGTCTGGGGATGGGAACCAGGCTGGAGTGGGGACCACTGGAGGGCACGTCTGAGCCGGCACCGCTCCTGCTGCCGGCCCTCAGCATTCAGGTGCCGTTTTTCCTGCTGCGTCTACAGCAGCAGCTTTCTTAACAGGGGGCGGGTCTGAATGGCTCTTGGGGTCCCCTTTAGAGTGACTTGGCTTTGAGTGCAGACAGTGATAAGTGAGGGGAAATGTCTGAAAGACAAAAGCAATATGCTGTCTGTCTCTGCCTGTTAAGCCTCCTCTCCTGTTGACTGCTGTGCAGGGACTGCAGTAATAAGTCACGGATCATGCTCTGACCTGAGCAGGTACCTTCTGCTGCTCTCCCCAGCAACGAACCAATACCCCAAGGAGGCTTTAATAGAGCAGACAAATTATCTTCCTATAATTGATTCTGCAGACTGGACTGCTCCCGGCTGAATGTGCTTAAACCCTCCTGTCGTGTGCCAGAGCCCGCCCTCCCTTCTTTGCTGGCTTGTTTTTCTTTCCTTTCCTGTGTTTTTGCTGCTTCCTTTTGCCCTCATTCCTGTACCTGCCAGGGTGACTCTGGGCCTCCTGTCCCAGCACTGTGGGCTCCTCCTGTGCTTAAATTGTTCTCTTGCCTATAAAAATGCCTCTTATAGGGATGATGTGTCTGTAGGAGCCTCGTCCTGGTGGACATAAGCCCCCGTGCTGCAACCAGGCTCTCTGGTAAGTGCTGAAGCATGAGATCTGACACCCCACGCATGCTGGGAACCCTGGCAGCCTCCTCCTCACCTCCTTGGTGTTTCTGTGCAGCTCCGAGAGGTGCAGCTAAATACCATCCCTAGGAAGAGCACAGGACAGCTGGCCACTCCTCCTCTATTGCTTTAGAGGTAAATGTACTTGCTGACAGAAAAGGGTCAGGGAGATGTGGGTAGATGCTCGACTCTGAATTATCTGACACTTGTTTTTGTTTTTTCTGGTGGGTTTTTTTTGGTGCTCTTTTAAGCTCTGCTTCTCAGGGAGTGTGAGGGGGTGGGGGGCAGGATACACAGGACACTGAGCTCTCAGTCGCTTGTGCAGCAGCTGTGAAAATGCTAGGCTTATTTCCAGAGAAATGGGTCATCTATTATCCCCTAATTTCTGCAAGTGAAATAGGCTTAAAGATTGCTTCAACTGCAGAAGCTACTTAGAAACGTGGCTCTTGATGCCCGTGGGACTTGTGGATAGAGGGCTGCAGAAACACTGGGGGCTGGATTAACCTAATGCTACCACAGCTGGTGCTCTGGGCAGATTTATAATTGGGGGGATTTGCATCTAACAAGGATCTGGACTCTGGATTCAGGGAAGCAGACTGTGTTTGTATTATCTGCAACAAGCTTAGAGAGGAAATGAACCCCCACTCCCTCAGATGCTGGAAAAATGGCTGCAAGTGAGAAATTCTGTGAAACTTTGAGCAAGAAACAAGGGCAATCAGCAGTCCATCCCCTACTGCCTGCCTGGGGGTGCAGCATCCAGCAAGGAAAGTTGCTGGCCCAGACTCCTGTTTATAAGGAATCAACACCCTGCTTGCAACCCTTGTCCAGCCCTGCTGAGGGATGAGAACACTTGGAGGTACATCTCCCTGTTTCACTCATGTGAAAGAAGTTCTTACTTCCATTGTTCCCAACTCCCCTCTTAGGGTCAGGGCAGTCTTCCTTCCACCCTCACTGCCAATCATCCCTTCCCTAGGTGCCAACTACTCTTCAGTGGGCATTAGGCAGCGGTCCCCTGGCCATGTGAGATCCACCCAGGATCTGTCCAGGCAGACCAGGGGCCTGAGGGACCTGCAGGTGGCAGAAGAAACCCCCTCTCTCTCAGTGATAAGTGTGGGCTGGGAAAGGTATGAAACCATCTTGTGCCTCCCCGGCTTTATTTTGGGATAAAAATCTTCTGCCTCCTGGGAACTCAGCTAGCATGAGCAAATTCAGAGTGTCTTGAGACGGAAAAATTAGGAGACCTGAAATTAATTGCTAGTTATTTGTCTCCAGGGCCTGTCCCAAGGGAACTAACCCTTAGGCCATCTTCCAGATCCTTCTTTGAGTCCATGAAGCTGCAGGCTCAGCACGTTTTTTTTTATTAGCACT
Source organism: Empidonax traillii (assembly GCF_003031625.1). Classification (NCBI taxonomy): domain Eukaryota; kingdom Metazoa; phylum Chordata; class Aves; order Passeriformes; family Tyrannidae; genus Empidonax; species Empidonax traillii. The sequence goes on from NW_020955531.1 coordinate 264,171, forward strand.
GAATCCCTTCATTTTCTTGCTCATCAGCTAAATTCTTTGGTGGCTGCAGGGAAGAGGTGTAATGGCTCTTGAGTGTTGCCCTGTTGGGACTTGCAGCAGTCACAGCAGTGTTTCTGGCCTGTTGTTAGCTTTGTGGGGTTTGGAGGAGCTCGTTCAGCCCAGGAACGTTCAGGTTCCTGGAGTCCCAGCCTCACTTCCTTGGCTCCATGCTATGGAGAGAGACTGGGAGGAGACAGTAAGAGTCAGATGGGATTTCGGCAATGAGGGATGCCCACCACTCCTTGCCTGTTTCTCTGGAGAATTACCAGCTTTCTCCCCCTCCTTTATTTTTACATTTAATTTGTCTCCAAATGTAGAACTTTCCCGATGCCAGAAACTCCCATTACTGTGCATCCCCTCTGTCATTAACAGGCACTGCCACTGGTGGCTAATTAGCCATGAGTCAGGTATCTCTTGGCTGCTCTTCCTTGCACAGAACCTTCTGACAGGCATGTCTGGATGGCTTCCCTGCTTTCAGCAGTGATTTAGGGAATGGATTCTGAGCTTTTTAATTGCCTACTTAGCATAATCTGCTTGCTTTGCTTCCCTGTGGCACAGGGTGCTGCTGTGCAGGGCTGGCTTGATTCCTCTAGTGCAACTTGAAAAAGGAAAGAGAAGCCTCAAAAGTACAGACTGCCCCAACCCAAGCTGATCTGAGGCTGGGCCTGACACCAGGGTGAAGATGGAGGCAGTGCACAAATAGGCCAGTTCCATGAGAAGTCTCTTAGTCAAGTCTCCATCCTTGTGCCCAAGCTCTTTTGACCACCTATGGGGAGAAAAGGGAATGGAAAGGAAGCCTTTCTCCTACCCCATTCCCTCTGCAACTAGGGTGGGACCTGGACATCTGTAGGTGTTGATGCAGCTGAGTGCATTTCCTCCTCCTGGCTCTGCTGTCATCTTCACTTTGTCCTTGAAGGCGTGTTCAGCCTTGGCCTTCCTTGTGCTGCCACTTGATCCATCCAAGACCTCAGGTTGTTTCCCTTCATTATTTAGGCCTATCCTAGCAAAGCAGGGAATAATGCTGCCTCCTCCCTGTAAATATCATGTATCAGCCTATGTCCTTGCCAGACCTTCAACTGTGTCAGTCACAAAGGCACGAGGTCTCTGCTGATGGCTTTTAACTACCATCTGCCACCCAGCCTCTGTTATTTCACTCAGTCTTTATCAAAGTGTCCTGCTTCTCCTGCCTGCTAGTCTTGGCCTTTTTCTTCTGACTCTAACAAGGTAGTGTCAAGCTGCTGGATGACCCTTTCTGCCACCTCTGACAGCCTTTCCAAATGCATCTGCCTCTTGGTGCTGCTGGGAACCCTCATCATGGGTAGTGCTTGGGGCGCTCTGCACCGTAAGAAGAGGGCACAATTCCTGCCCCTCTCCACAACTCATCCACCAGCTCATGCCTGTCCAGCTGACATCTCTGTGAGCAGCAGCTTATTGAAAACATTGTGTGGGGCACTTCTTGTACTCCCATATGGCTATTACCATATGGCTTTTGTTAACTGACTGGTATTCTCTAACTCGGCTTCCTTTTGCTAAAGCAGGAATGATGGTGCCTATTTACCCTGTTGCATAAGGGTGACATGAAGCTGTAGTTAATATTCACCTCATGCCATTTGAAGGCTGGGATCTCATCTGCCAGAGCTGTCAGCTACAGCCCTAAGTGATGTTTTCAAGGAAAAAAAAAAATAAAAAAAAAAGATCCAAAGACCTTTAGGGCTGTTTCCTTGAAGTCCTTTAGACACAAGTGCTTTCATTGCATTTTAAAAGTGCACCTAATGCCGCAGTGTCTGGGCAGTGCACGTCAATACCAGAAATGGAGCAGTAAGCCCAGAAGGGATACTCAGTTCTCCACCCAGTTTTGGATTAGCCATGATGAAATTCACTCAGATGAGCAAAGTAAAACTGTGGTGAGACTTGTGAAAAGGAAAGCCCATATGCATGTGGTTTGGGAGTTAACTCCATACACACAACTGCCTTTGCTCCTCCAGAACCAGTCACTGTGTGAAAAATCTGTTTGTTTTTTTTCCCCCGTGTCAGGAATCCCCTGATGGTAAAGCTCTATTTACTGCCTGCCTGTTTTGGGGATCCAGGTTTGATTGATCCTTTGCACTGTGGAAAGGAAATAGTTACACTGAAGTAGCCAGCTCTGGGGATGATGCAAGTGGAAGATACATTAAGGTTCCCTGACATGGCTTTGCCAAGACAGCTCAGTTGTAATCCACAGCTTCCTGATCGCAGACTAGGCTGAGATCCAGCTCTCCAGACAAAGCCTGTCTTCACCTGATACCCTTCTCTCTGAACTGTTCTGGCTCTCAAAAAGTAATACACCCTCTGGGTCCAGCCCTATTCTGGATGCAGATGGTGACAGTTTTCCGAAATTCAGCATTAGAAGAGGCCCCAAGACTTCTGAAAAGAAGAATTAATAATATCTAAAAATTCTGCACCTGTCAAAATGCCACAGATGTGATGCTGATAACCTAAAAAGCCTACGTCTGTGTAGTGGAACATTTCTGAATCTTTACACTATAAACATCAATTTAATGAGAAAGTGAAGCTGGAGTTATACAACATTCTAGGATGTATTCAGCTTGTTGAGTGGGAGTAATCTATACAACTGTAAAACGGTCCTAAAACTGAATTCCCATTAGGATATAAGGGACTGAAAACTGTGCAGTAAAGTTATGCTGGTCCCTGCTGCAGAAATCTTACCCTCTAGCTTTTGAATTTTTAATTTTAAAACTCCCAGACTAAATCCCCGAGAGCTCACCTTCCCAGTTTGGTTAGGCAGTCAACCCAAGCAGGGTCAGGGCCAGGGGTGCAGGCTGCTGGCTGGAAGCTGCAGACCCAAGATAGGATTTTGCAAGAAAGGAGAACTGAGCCCCTTCCTTTCAGTGTGGCAAACTAGTCTGAGTATCACCTGGGCAGCTGAAATAGTGTCTTTGGGTGACTGTACAGGTGGGACACTGCCAACCTTTCACTGTACAAGGCAGGCAGGCACTGTCAGGAACCCACAGGCACGGATGCAGAGGGCAGACTGCCTCTCAGCTTCACCTTGGCAGTTTAATCAAGCACAGAAACAAGACACAGCCTGGGCTGGATCTCTCCTGCTCACTCCAGCTGCTGTTCCACTGAGTACACTGAGCTGTAGGCTTTGTCCTTCCACGTTTCTGTATGGAGTCTGCATGTGTATCAAAACAGCAGTGCTTGAAGAAATGTATCTTATCCTTTTTGCCCTATCAGTTCATGGGTGGCTCAGCTTTGTACCTGCTGGGTGTGGGTCCCACTGAGAGTAGCTGGTAGATGTAGATGGGGAGTACCATCAGTCTGTGTGTGACCCACTGTTTTGCTATTTGGCAGTGGGGAGAAACACCTGATTTGTGATCTGACTCCAGTACTGCAGGTCCTTTCAATCTCTCATACCACATCTCCATAACAGCCCAAATGTAATTAAAACCTGGCAGATGCTCCAAGCTCTCTGTATGGCTGGGCTTGTTAATTATCTCCTGGATCCATCTAACATGCTGCTAGAAAGCAGGAATCGCATTTCGGCAGAGAAAAAGGGAGTCCTGCATCAGCTCTGTGAAAACCAGATGCCAAAGCCCAGGAGACTGCAAAAGTGAGAGAATTCATTTCCTGAATGTGGTCTCCATGCACAGATTCCTCTATGCTGTCCCTAAACCCCACTAGATTTTAGACATTCCTTCAAAGCATTGCTGCTACCCCATGCTCTTTACAGGACCTCAGTGGCAGGAAGGGTACGAGCCAAGGGATTAGAAATGGACATCAAGAGTAAAATACTCCCAGTAGCAGAGAGAGAGAAGTGGAGAATTTGGATCATGTAAAAACAGCCTGGCTGAAAAAACTTAGGCCCTGGTATCTCCAAATGAAGCAGCTATTTCTTGCCTTCACTGACAACACCCGTTTTCTTGCAGCAGCTTTGGATGCCAACTCTGCAGGCGTCTTTTGGTGCAAACTGCAAACCACTTAATCTCCAGACTTAAAAGAGGAAGCTCTCCTGTTAAATATTTAATCAAAATTATTTTGTGCCTTATGTAACACCGTGTAACTGGGCCTGGTTTCCAGGTAAGGCCACCCATTTTAGACCTATATTTCCCTCCATTGCACATTGCCTCGTTGCCCTCTCCCTGCTTGTGCTCACAGATGTTCTGTACCTGGCCTAGACTTTGGGTCTGACCCTTCTGTATGGGATTTGGGTTCATGGGACCCAGAGCTCTTCCTCTGGCCACAGACCTGCTCTCTGTTGTTGATGAGTTTGCAGCAGTTTGCAGTTCCTCTGGAACCTTAGTCTTGTTCTGTGGTGTGGTTCCCACCTGCAAAGCAGCACAAGCAGTCCTGGCCTGTGGGGTGCTGGGAAGGAGAGCATTCAGAGTGCTCAGATTTGGTGGCAAGGTGGGGCTTACAGGTATGAGAGATGGCCTAGAAGTCATGATATTAGGGATTTTATTCCTTAAGATGTATTGGGGATCTGCCTCTGAGTCAGAATGAAAGGTATGATGGAAATGTCAATTCCCATGGGGGATTTTAAGTTGCTGGCACACACATCAAAGACTAAAAGTCTCAGAAAAGCCCAAGGCCTTTCTCAGAGTGCTGCTGATTTTGCATTTCTTTTTATCCAGTCCTGCATTTATTCCTGTGAAACTAATGGGGCTGACATGGGCTCTTTTCTTAGTCGCTTTTCTGTCTTCTCTTCGGCATTGGTGATCTGCGTCATAAGAACAGGATTTGCTCAAAGAAAATGAGGAGAGAAGGTGGGGATTGCTCTTTATCTGGTTAGAAAAGCTAGCAAATGTCAAGGAGGGAACAAGTGTAGGTGTGTGAATACATTTCTAGTAGTGGAAAGCAGCTGCCATCCGGTACCTGTCAGTGGCCAACATGCTCCGAGTTGCGCTGCCTTTGCATGAGGTCCAGCACCATCTCCAGGCCCTCTCTGGGTGCTGGCAGAGAACTGGGAGCTGAGAAGGATGGTCACATCTCTGCCAGCCACCCCAAAGTGGTTCCTGCTGAATGGGGTGATCAGGTTATGGTAGTGCCTTATAATGGGACACCTTTTCCACAGGCAGGGAAGTTTTACTGGTATAAACAAGGACAGAGTGGGATGCAGAGCTCAGCTCGGCACGTGGGTGTATCCGCAAGGCTGCCAGCTCTGGGGCCAAACACCCTGCAGGAGGGTTGTCTGTGCTGTGCAATCTGTGGGATTGAGTTCAGTGTGCTTTGGGGAGGGGGAGGAACTGTAAGACTACACAAAAAGGAGTGAAAGGCAAACCAGATCAAGGAGAGGGGGATTGGGGCTGACCCTGCTGGGGTTTTGTAAGAGACTGCACAGCAACTGCTGTGCACAGTTTTCAGTCCTGCCCTTCTCTGAGAAGGCACACTGGGATGGTGCAACACAGTTTTTCAAGGCAGATCCCCCATCCTGTCCCTGCCAGGCTCCTTACCATGCTTGGGACTTCCTCCGGGGCATGCCGTGCCGGTGCCATTTCGAGTGCGGCGTTAGGTGGTAAATCAGCTGCCTGCAGATCCTGTCTGAGGATTTCCAGGGGTCATATTCCTGAAAGCAAAGGGACACCTTAGACTCTGCCTGCACCCATAGCAGTATATGAGGCAAGGGAGAGGGTCGAGGAAGATGGGAAAGGAGGAAGGATGGTAGTGAAGTGCAGGCATGTATATAAGGGAGGAGATGAAGAGGAAGAGAGGATGAAAGAGGAATGGTGAGAAGGCCTGAGATGCCTCTGCCACATGTTAATTCAGTAATTGGCACTCTCGCCCCATGCCCAAGGTGCTTCTTGCTGGGAGAGATGCTCCTCCTGCAGCACTACCCTGGCTCTGTGCCCTCCCGTGCCCTGTTTGGGAAATGTCAGGACAGGGAACGTTCACCCTAGTCCATCTTACTTCCCTGCAGTCCATTCCGCTCCTGGAGATTTGAGTGTGGGAGCTTCCCAGTGCCAGTAGTTCCCTTCAGCCCCTGAAGTAACTTGCCAGGAAAAGATGGCACTAAGACAGTTGGTGTTTATTTTTGCACGTGTTCTCTAATGCATTGACTTTGAACAGAATCCCTTCCTCCAGCGAAGCAGAATGGCAAATGGCAGCTGCCAGAGGCTGGGACTTCTGCCCTCTCTACCATATTTTCTAAATGCTGATAGACACTTGCATTCCTATTCCTCAGCCCTCCAGCAATGGTGCAACATGTGCATTTAGGGATTTGACAGGTAAACACATAGTAAAGCTGTCAGGGGATACACTGATTGATTCTTTAGTGAGTGGTTTAAGAGCTGCACTGTGGGCCAACAGCTGCACTGTGACTTCCCTTTGCAGTCACTGAATCAGCTCAACCCTCGCGGGACGCGCTGTCAGCGTGTGGCAGTTCTGCTGTGCCAGTGGAGAGGGATCCCAGCCTTAGTGCTCAGCTGAGCACGCCCTGGCCCCTATCCCAGCCCCCCTAGGAACCCACAGGGACTAGCCCATGCTTTTGGGATAGGTGCCTTCTTCTAGCCTGGTACTGTGCTGGCAAGGCTGAGCTGGCACTCTGCTGTCACCTACAGCAGCAAACCTTTCCAAGTGGGGGCACGTGCACACCAGGCTTCAGCACAGCAGCTGGCACAATGCTCTGCGAGCGACTCTTGGCTCACACAACTGAGAATTACCCTCCTGTTCTCTCCCGTGTCCTCACTGATTTAATTTCCACTGACAGACTGGGAATTGCACTCTGTAATGCAGTTACACCCACCAGATGCTCAGCCAGGGTGGGAGACGGGATGTGGTCTGATAGTGTGTGTTCTGGGAAGGGTGCTGTAGGTACTGAATCTCTCCAGCCACTGAGTTAAACTCCTGTTGGCTTTGAGGGGCAGCTCAGGTGCTCGACATCTTCCTTAGGAATGGTGAAAATAATACCCGTGTAGTGGTGCGTGTGTCAGTGTAGATAAGCATGTGCATCTATAAGGCATGAAATGAGAGGGGGGTATTATGCAGGTGTATAAAAATTGTAGTGTGTTATCTACTGAGCAGCTGGATGAGCAGGGTAACATCCCCTCCTGCTGCCTGCCCTGAGGGGCACTGCACAGCATGGGGTTGGAGATGGTCTGGAAGAGCAGCTGGAGGTGAGGTCAAATGAAGTATGATTAAAGAGGAACTAGTGCTGCAACCCACCCCCTTCCTTTAGAAGCTTATAGAATTTGCACAGAGATTACACTTGAAAAGATTTTTTTTTTCAGGCTGCGATGCAGCCCAATAATGATGATTAAACTTTGGCTAAATGTAGTTTGTCTATTGAGACCTGACTGGTTAATTGTTATCAGTGAGCCTCAGGAGACACAGAACAAGGTTAGAAATGCCACTAATCTACACCAGGCATTCAGTGTATTCCCTGGAGTGCTGCTGCTTGCTCTGAGCTGTGTGTACTTAATATCTCTCTCCAAATAAAGAAATTCACTCTATTGCTCTCCTTATAAAACAAACATGACACTTGCCAAGCCTGATGAGCAAATGGATCCGCTGCAAATCCAAGTGTTTGTGGTGGCAAAGGGTAACAGAAATAGGTGCTGGTGTTGCAGTGGGACTGTGGCATCTGTGATGTTTGTCTGTGCTCAGCCTTGCCTTTCTGTCTCTGCTCTCCTCATTCTCTGAAGGGCAGTGCAGGGATAATGTGCATGTAACACATTTACTTCTTGAACCCTGAGTTGCAATATATTCCTACAGCATCATTCTTTACTGGGAGATCTGGGAGGTTATGGGGGGAAATAATACTGGGTTAGGGTAGTTACATATGGCAAAGGGCCTGGGAAGAGAGAGGTGGTTTTCCTGTAGAGGTCTCTGCTCTCCTCTGCAGCCCCATAAGCCCCCCATAAGCTCTTGCTGCTTTGAAACCCTGTGATGCCAGTGAATATGGCACTGTACCCTGTCACCAAGTTCTATGGGCTCAAAAAGTAATTTCCCGATTTCTGTGCACATAACCACCCGCTCCTTCAGCTGCACTCACATGCTGAGAAATTTTAGCTAATTTCTACAGAAATATGTCCCACAATCTATATGCTGCCAATCCCAGGGCATACACTGGATGCTTCTGAAAAATCGCAGGGCACCACCCAGCACCAGCCACCCCGTCAGGGCTCTCTGCATCAGTGCTACATCACAAAATATTCATTGAGCTGAGGGAACACTCACCTTTTTGGGACACTGCAGATCTCTAGCGAGGCTCATCAGCAAGTCATGGGAGATGGGATCCACCAAGTTGAGGAAAGTTGCATTTTTGTAGAGCACTTCATTGAGGAATGTTCCTTCCAGTCCCAGGTCCTATAAGAAAAACAGACAGTCCAATACATGGGCTTCCTCAGGGCTCTAACCATGAGGTGTTTTGAAACCAGAAGGTAAATCTGATGAGGTGCCAGCTGGATGCTCAGTACAGGAAATCATCCAAAAGAGGGGAAGCTGCTGTGTCTGACCCAGCATTTCTGTGCTGGGGGATGCAGACAGATAATGAAATGCAGTGATAATATGAGCTAGTCAGCCTAAGGGCTGAGTACCTTCTTTCCACCTATCACAGGAAGGTGAGAACTCATCATTTTTAGGCTGGCTGGAGCCCAGAGAGAATTAGTTTTAGAGAAACACAGCTTTGTCAGCCTCAATGTGTGAATCTGCTGAAGAAGCCAAGCAGGAAGGGTGGCTCTAAAGTTGCTTCTCCAATCTCAGGTTTGATTCTTCCAGAAAAACTTTCTCAGGAATTTAGATGCTGCCATTACACCCTGGTGGTGGCTGGCTGAGCAGAAGTCCTGCCCATCCATATGAGTTTAGCTGTGCTCTGAATTTCTCAGTAAGCACTAAGCACTGGCAGCATTTGTCTTTTGGGTGTACATTTACAGGTGGCTTTACACCCCAGTCAGAGGGACTCACTCCTCTTCCCACCTTCCCCGATGTGAGTTAAGGGAACATCTGTGGTCCATGCAACTTATCTGCCTGGACCAGGGTACAGGACACCTTTGGACATGCTGGAAGAAACCTCAGCAGCCTTAGGAACAAAAAGCCTCCCCGGGAGTCAAATGGGTGATACTGCAAGGAACTAAGCTGTTTCTTGCTAAGAGGAAAGCCAAGAGTTAATATGTGACACAGTTATTACAATCAGGAGGCACCATAAAGTGGTGAAAAACAAAAAAAAAAAATCCATGAAAAAGAGATCATGTACTCGCACAAAAATCACAGGGGCAGAAAAAATACCTTAAGAGTAGAAATGTAGAACAAGAAAAACCTCCCTAATAGGGATGGTGCTGGGTTTGATTCCGTTGATAAGGAGGGCTCAGCTGAGGGAGGAAACAAGTCTTCTCCCCATTCTGTATGCTGCTGACAGGAGAAATGAATAAGCAAATGGGTGCCCCATATGTTCGCACTGCTCTACTGAGCGTGTGCTTCAGGCACCACCCAGTGACTGAGAGCTAAAAAAAAAAAGGAGAGAGAAGGGGGGAAAAAGCTGGATGTATGCACATACATCACCAACAGGGATGGAGCCGTGGCTCACAGAGGTGTGGGATCTTAAACTCTAAGCACCAATATAAGACAGTGGTGTATCCTGCCCTGGATATGCTTGGATTGAGCAGAAAGAACAATACCAGAGATATCCTAGTTACAGATCTGGTGGAGAAAGGGACAATAAATCAAATGCTTTACAGCCCCATCACTGTGTGTATACAGATGACACCCATAAGCAACCAAAGAAGCCAAGCAGTGGATCAGTCCTGAAGGACAGACAGACACAGCTGGATATGGGCCAGGAGCGTACCAAGGCATCATGCCAGTGTCTCCCTTAACCATAAGGCTTCAGGGAAATGGAGCCTCCTACGCCAAGTGTAATATGCACAGATGAAGAAATCTGCCGTGAGGATGGCATGGCTGGGCATGCAGCAGTGGATGTCAGACAAGTAATTAAAGTCCCCCAGTTGGAGCTATACCATTAAGATGAATCTGCATTCCCATTATAAATCCTGCCTGCGAGGGTTTTGTAAGTAATACAGCTGTAAATATTCACTTCACATTGATATTCCATAAATTCTTAGCCCAGAGGCATTTTCTGGTTCATCTTACTTATTTCCCTTTCTCTCTCTCATCTCAGAAAATTTTGTACCACCTAAAGGGTGGCTGCTGACAGCAGAATATTAAAAGTCTTGCCAGTTCAGCTGGCTTAGTGCTGTTGTCTTAAAAATGACACTTGGTTATTGTCTCAGCACAGGGAAAATAGCTTACACCAGACTTCTTGCTCGTGTAAGTCTGATGTCTCTCCTGGCTTCAGCTGAGTGATGCCCACTTAGATCAGCAGGAAAGCTGGTCTGGCTTCTGCAGGTGGGCATTCCTGAGGCTGATGACGTGCAATGGAGCTGTCCCAGTGCACAAAGCACATGTACACCTGTGGTTTGCAGTTGTTCTCTGTGCAGTCTTCTAAAATGCTGGGTCTTGCATCTCCATTAGTGGATCTGCTTCTGCCTGGCTTGCTTGTTTTACTTTATCACACCCTCTCAGCATCTTAGGAGTAGTTCACAGCCCTTTGGAGTCTGCAGAACCCAGGTCAAAAACCTCTGGGAGATACACCACGTCTGCAGGGCTGGGCAAGTTGTGTGTCTGTGGAGCTGCAGGAGGCACAGTGGGAGCCCGTGTCCTCCGGCCTGGCTGAGTGTGTCTGCTCACCCGAGGAGGCTGTGACTCCAGTCCCACCGTCTCCCTGCCCTCTCTAGGGTATTTGCACCCTGGCCCAAGGCACAGTGATGAGGTGTAGTGTTAAATATCCTCCCTGTCCACTAGAGTGAACAAGGTATCTCTCTTTTTACAGGTATCAAACAGACCTTCAGCTGGGACACACTAATCCGTGACTCCCGAGAGCGTGCTGCTGCCAAGGTAAGGAAGGACATGCTGGGGACTAAGCTAAGGGGTGAATTTAGTCATGGAGTGAGGAAAATCTGTAAATGAGAAAAAAGGACTGATCATACTACTCTCTGAGGCTGACACTGGACGTGTGAGGAGGACTGGTTGTCAGCACATGACCCCAGACTGGGTGATAGTTGTGCTCAGCTGTTGAAGGGGTTGGTACATGTTGGTGATGTAGCCCTGTCTCTGAAACCTCTGAGCACTCAGTGAACTGAGGCTTTGAGGTGCTGCTGGATGGGTTCCTGTCTTACTCGGCGAGGAAGGTTCTGTTGTGACTACAGGAAGCACGTCCCACTGCTCTGTCACAAGCAGATGAACAGACAGCCACTGTTTCGACATGGACAGGCAGAGATAAGGACCAGGAATAATATGGGGAACTGGAAAGGCAGTGGGCAAAATGTATGTGTTCAGAACATGGTAATTCTCAGCACAGATGGGGGAAAGCAAAGTGTCTAACTGATCCTGAAAGGAGCTTAGAAATGACCCTCCATTCCATACGGCCCTGTGACTTAGCATTCAAACCCTGGCTGTTCAGAGATGGACCTTCTGGAGACCTCCAAGGTCTGTGGAGGGTTTCAGTGTTTCAGTCCCAAGGAGAGGTGCTGAGCACTATAGAAAATGACATTCTGCAGTTCTGGCCTCTGGCATACCCTACAAAAGTCTGTTCATGTTACATTGCCACGGCCATGAAGTGAGTGGTTGCCTCTCTTTCTTCACAAGCTTCTTGTAACAGTGCCTTTCCAAAACTCCCTTTGAAATCTTACTCAGCCCTTGTCTGTCATACTGGTGCAAGCATAGAGGTTTTCTGCTGAGGGCTTATCTGTCTACGCTTGTGGTAAGAAGAGTGTTTGTGGTGCTGATAAAAATCCTCATGTGAATGCTAAGGTAGTGGACAGGAAAACCAGAGATATAATTTTGGTCCTGTAAATTCTTACTTGTGAGTGTACAACTTGCTGGCAGCCCAGGGTATTGACCACCATTGTTGGATGTGTTGTAAAACCCAGGGACATGCAGAACAGAGACAAGGTTGTTAATCAGCTCTCTGCAGCTGGTACGATGGCTGCACCAGCTTCCCAGAGAGCCAGTCCCTGCTCTACCAACTCACACCCAAAGGTTACTTGCTACTAAGATGAGCGACGTGTGTTCCGAAGATGAAGCAGATCATTATCTAATGAAGCAACTTGATAAGCTAAGAACTGATAGTGTTTTATGTCCAAATCAGAAGTGGGGTTTGTCTGTCCCCTGTGCTACCGATTTCAGAGTTGCCTGCAGTTTGGGGCCGCTGAGTTTGCCTGGAAAGTGACGGTAGCAGTGAGCGATGGAGCAGATGGCTCTGTTCCAGCAGCAGGGCTCTGTCCTCAGCATCAGTTTGGCACCACGCTGTCTGCACACTGGCTTTGCTGTTCCTGAATGGCGGCAGACAGAAACACGCTCCCACTGATACACTGACCCCTTTACCTCTTCTCTCAGCCTAGACTGTCCCAGAGGTCCTCTCCAAAACCATTTTGAGTCCTGCCAAAGACAGATCTCAGTCAGCCTGGCTGGGTGGGCATAATGTGATGTGGTGGCAGTGGGACGGCAGTAGCTTTTTTTCTGGGGGGCATGACTCCTGAGCACACCCAGGGGCTGGCACGGAGGGGTGTGGATGGGGACAGCTCAGACTCGGACGCCCCTTTTTCTGCGTGCAGCACAGCTCTCCTCTAGCTCCCCTCTCTGCCCCCCAGCAGCCGGGCCAGGTGCCCATCGTCCAGGCTGGGGTTCGGGGAGGTGGAGGGAGCCGGGGTGGGTGTCGCCTGCCGCGACAGGGACCGAGCCGGGGCACGGAGCGGAGGAAGGCAGCACAAAGAGCCCGGCTCGCCCCGCCAAGGGGGGCTGCAAACCCCCGCCGCCGAGAAGGGAGCTCGTAAACCGCGGCTCCCTCCCTGCTGCGGCCCCCGGTCCCGCACCGCCCTTTGTGCCTGCCCTGCCCTGCCCCGATCCGCCCCGCTGCCCCGGGCCCGCATCCCCGCAGCAGGTACCTTCCTCAGCAGCCGGAGGATGTGCACGGCGTGCTCCCGCTTGTGCTCCCGGATGGTGGCCTGGATCTCCCGCAGCCACCCCACCCGCCGCACGTAGGGCGCGGGCGAGGCTTTCCGCAGCACCCCGGGCAGCTTCTGCGGGTGGAGGAGCAGCGAGGAGAGGTGGAAGTCGCCCCGGCCGCCCTCCAGCCTGCCGGAGCAGGGCTCCTCGCCGCTGTCCTCCTCCAGGCTGCTCTGCCGGCTCAGCCGGGAGCCCATGGCCGCGCTCCGGCCGCGCCGCCGCCGCCGCCGCCGCGCTCGGACCGGGCGGGCACCGGGGCTGCGGGCCGGGGGAGGTGCCGGGGAAGGCGGGGGGTCCGGGCAGCCCCGCCCGGCCGGCCCCGCCCCGGCCCCCCGCGCTCCCCCGCTGCTGGATCTCGGTGTTCCCGCAGGAACAACGCCCCGAGGCTCGGGTATTGCCGGAGTCCCTGCCCCAGCACCAGCCCCGCTGCCTCTTCTACCGGCGGCGCCTCCTCCTCCCGGGTTGGTTCTGTCGGGAGATGCTTGGTGGAGAAGACAAAGAGGGAAGCGGATGCTGCCGGGACCGCTCCTTCCATCCAGGCATTTTGGGGAGCCTTTTTTTTTTTTATTATTATTCCTGGACAAACTCTTTGAACGCTGCAAAAGGTTGTCTAGATTAATAGTGGTTCAAAACACGCCATCTGGCAGAGACTGCTTCTGTGGGCTGTGTTTTCTATCAGTCTGTTGTTGGACCCAGAGGAGGTGTTTTTACAAATCTAGAAAGTGGCGGGAATTCTGCCCATCACCCGTCATCTGCAACTGATAGTATGATGCTGGCACTGTTCCTTACCTGCTCTCGGTAGAAGTGTTTTCCTTGTATGCATTCTTCCCTCCTCCAGCAGTGCACAGCAAGTTTAGCACATACTTTTCCTCAGACAAAATCACTGGTAAAAAACAAAGCCTGGATCCCACCTCCAACCGCTGAGACTTTGCAAGCAGCTCAGTCATGTTCTCAGTATAACCAGTGGCTCAGCCTGACCTACTTTGTGGAGCTGGAGCCATAAGCTTACTGCTGTTCAGGACTAGCACCCCGCTGAGCCCCGGGTGCCCGTGAAAGACTGTGAGTCCTGCACACAGAGCAGGGGTGCCTGGTAGCTGTAATGTGAGGGCAGACAGCTGTAGGAACAGCCTGTGCATCCATTAGACAAGTATCACCTAATGCATTCAGAAGAATCTGTTGTTTTGGCCATTGAGTCCTCGCTTTGGGAGAATGGGGATGGCTGTGGCTATTTGCTGTACAGAGGCAGCAAGGATCATTTTCTTTCTGAACCTTTTTCCAAGCCGTGAATGGGGATGGAGATGTGGGTGCTTTGCATCCTCTTTCAAATACTTTATGGGTGACCTCAGTCTGGCTTGAAGAGATAGAGACAAAAAGGGGCTGGACTCTAAAGCAGCCTGGCTAATGCATTAATTTTGTCACAGTGTTTGCACAGCTCCCTAACCATGGTAGGCCAAATTCTGATGGCCCTCTCAGAATTTTACTCTGCATTTTATCAGACAAAAGCCCTGACTGTTCATCTCCCTGTTAGTCCCCTCCCTTCTCTATCTAAGCATCTGCATGAGGGAAATCAGCATCAACAGATCTTGAGATATTGCTGAGGCCGACTCAAGCTAATCCCATTTAGAGGGAGTAGATGCTGAGTAAGGACTTCAGGATCTGGTCAGAGAGCTCTGAGAGAGGCTGGGTCAGGAGAAAATCATTCATGTGGGGTGCAGCATTATCCTGCAGGAGTGTCACTGGGAGTGAGGGGAAGGACAAATCTTCTGGAGAGATGGGTAAAGGTGTCAGTGGAGGGGGGCACGGTGGCCTTTCCCTGCCATTAGGCAGCCAGAGAGGCCGCCACCAACCTGTGCTTCTGCCTGCTCTGCTCTGTGAGTGCCACTGACAAGACAAGAAGCGAGAGTGGGGCTTGTAACCAAAGGATCAGTTTAACAGCAGAATGGCTTTGTATTCTCAGTTGTCTCACACCTTATCTCCGAGAGTCAGAAGGAAACATAATCTGTGGTTCACTCGCAGGCAGGGATGAAACTGTGTGCATTGTTCTGAGGCAATGGGAGAAACAGGGCAAGAAGGCGGTTCAGAGGATGGCAGTGTTACCAGGATACCTTCTGCTCTGCAAGTGACTTGAAAATATCCCGCCACAGAGCAAATCCTCTTAACAAACAAAAATTGCAGGAGCAGTTCAGCTGTCTCTGGGCTGTGTGCTTTAACACTGCAGATGATACAATAGCGTGGATAATAGGAGCTAATGAGAAACACACCACTGCTCCACTTGGCTGTGCTGAAGGAGAATGGCTGGCTGGCAGCTCTCTGTAGGCTAGGAGTTAATCCTGCCCTATCTGTGTGTGCTTTCAAAGGGCTCATGACAGCGAGTGGATGCATTTCTGTAGCTGAGATGGTCAGCAAGGGAAGGAGGCAGGAGTTTGCTTAGAAAGAGCGGACTCAGAGCTTGCATCCTCTGGTCCTGTGCAACCCTAGAAGAGACTGAGCCAGTAGGTGAGATGCAGGACCTGGGGGATACCGATCTATAGGAGTGTCCCCATCTTCCCTTTCTTCTCTGCTGCAGTGGCAAGGACGCTTGAAAACTACGTAGAGATAGATCAGCTCATGAGCTTGTTGGGTATGACAGAGTGGGGACTGTGGGGCCTCACAACAACCAAAAGCTGTGGTTTTGAGACTTGAAAAGAAGATTCCTTCACCCCATCCCAGAGGGTATATTATCATCTGTCAAAAGGGTATTAACTTGCTTCTAACCTGAACACAGGGGCACATGGTGCTATCAACTGCAGTTAGCTGGGTGCAACATGATTCAGTTCATTTTACCAAAAATCTCTCCTAACGTGAGGAATGGGAGAAATGGAAAGCAGAGATCCTTTCACTGTTCACTCAAATTCTGTGCTATAAGCACATTTCTTTGTTGTCATCCTAGTATCCAGTAATGGGAATGCTCCCAGTTCCTAGTTTTCCAGGCAAGTAAGGAGAGCTCAGGTCAGTGCCAGGATAGAAGAGCTACTGTACTGGATCAGACTGTGGGTCTCTTTCCCCTGGGATCCTCAATTAATGGTAGTTAATAGAGGATGTCTAGCAAGGAGAATAACAAGAGCGGGATGCAGGTTGGTGTGTTCCTGAATACTCTCCTTGCCATCAGCCTGAGGAATTTCCTGAGATGTGGATCTCTGCATTTAATGGCCCTTACAGGTTTTTTTCTCTAAACCTTTGTTTTGAGCCTGAGCAAATTTTGAGCATCCACAGCATTATATGGCACTGTTCAGCTGTGTGAAAAAAATATTTACTTTGTTCTGAATCTGTCACTTACTGTTTTCATTTGATGCTCTGTAGCTTAAATATTGGAAGAGGCAGCAGGCAATCATTCCCTGTTCATTTTCTCTAAGCCACACACTCTCTGCTGTGTCGCCACTCAGGTTTCTGTTTGCCAGTTTGAAGAGTCTTGGACTTGCAAAGAAACCATTTCAGACCTTAGTTCGCCCTTAGCTAGGTCCCTTCCCCTCTAGTCCTGCTGCAGCCTCTAGAAGACTAGCACAACAGCCATGGGAATGCAGCTGCACCCTGGAGCTACCTGAGAGCACATTGAGGTCTGTGGTTTTGCTCTGTCTCCTATCACTCACTTGCCTTTTTTGATTCCTCTTGAACCTTAGGCTAATGCTTTCCCTGAACACTCCTGCCTTACTCTTGTTGTCAAAGAGCTTGCTTAACCCCTGTGACTCAGTAGACTGGGGAGGGGATAATCATCGCTCAGCCCTTACAAATTCACACTGGCAATCGTGGTCAGAGGTTGGCAAGGCCTCATTTCTGTCCGTCCATGTCTACAGTGTCTGTGACATATGCAGTGCTGGGCTGGGAGGTCATGCTCCCGTGCTGTGGCTGGGAAAGTCGTGCCTTCCTCCCTGACGCGGCTGGAGGGTTGCCTTGAGTTTGCCCTGTCTGATGTGCCCCTGCCCCGTTTTGTGCAGAGCTCAGCACCACAGCACTCCCTGCAGAGACTGTGGAGCTGGATCGCTGCACATGGAGCTGGTGCCACTGCCCTTCCCCTTGAAATAGCCCGTGGTGCCGATGGTGTGACTGCAATTCCAATTGCCCCTGCTGGGGAGGAAGCGGGCGCGCAGGCGCGCTCCCGCAGCCTGGGCTGATTTGTATGCTGCTCAACCTGGATTCGAATGACAATCCTAATTATGTTTGCCTTGTGTATGATGAAGGTTACATTTTTGACTGGTTTTGCCGGGCTGGAAATATAATTGATTAATTTAGTGCTTGAGAAGGGTAAGAGGATTAAGGAGGTGGTGAGGCTGTGCTGCCAGACACTGTATTGACTGCCTCACACTTTCACAGCTTCAGCTTTTGTTTGCCTGCAAACCAGCTTGTCTGAGCTCCCAAGTTGTTATTTCTTGTGGCTCTGAGCTTCTTGGCAGATCGCTCAAAGCCAAGCCTCCTGCAGAGAAGGGAGCTGTAGCTCTGGAGAGATACATGCAAAGAGCTGGTGCAGGCTCCGGGTTTAATTCCATTATATCTGGGGGCAAATGCTGTTTGGCCATGTTCTATTCAAGGGGAAATGCATGTGGGGAGCTCCATATCCCAAACACCTGTAAGCTCTTGACTGAACAACGCAGCAGACCTGGAGAAGGTCCATCTGTCCATGACAGTGCAGTTTTGGGGAAGAAACTCCCTTAATGACAACCGTCTTTCCCAAAACTGCAGAGCACATGGAGGTGGGGAGATAAAGGATGAATGCAGCATCAGTTGGGCTGTAATCTTACAGAGTTCCCACAGCATCAGCGCTGGCAGAAGCAACTGCATGCAGACAGTCACTGCTGAGACTCTGCACTTGATGGAGAAATGGTAGCAATAGCCCATGTAACGTTAATTAGGTCTTAAACCTTTAGCTTCTTGCAGCTGAGGCTGTCTTTGCAGCCCTTGAGGCCCCTTGGTGGTGTTCTGGGTCTGAGGCATGCATCTGTGCAGTGATGGGTTTTAAAAAGGACAGAGTTCTGCTAAGTAATTATGGACACTGGCCTGCTCATTATTGGGCAAATTAATCAAATTGTAGCAGGGCCCATAAAAGCAGATTTGTTGGCCTGTATACTGCCTGCATAGGAATCTTAACAACTTGTGATCTTGTGATCACAGTTAAATTGGCCAACATTGCTGCGAGCGCAGGGAAGGTCACCAGTCCGCTCCAGTGACGCATGGCATTCCCTTGACTCCTCAGCACGGGAGAACTCTCAGCTCCCGCTACTTTCACGATGAATCAGTTGGGTAACTGAGATACAGGGAGGATTTCTGTTACCTCCATTCTGGGAGCATGCTGCACCCATTTCATTTGGATTAATTTTATTTATTGATTAAATTAAGGCAGGCTGTGAAGGAGGGCACTGTGAAGTTTGGAGGCACAGCCCTGCGCTGAACCGCTGCAGTACCCGGCAGAAAGGCAGAGGAAGCAGATCTGAAAGCACCACCAGAGACAGCCATCACACCTCTGGAAGTGGTGGGGCTGGCCAGGCTCTCCTGTCCCACTCAGGGACTGGTTGTCACACACCTCCAGTGTGGATTATCTCTTCCAGCCCTGTAAAGGGGAACAGCAAAGTTACAAACACAGCAGAGCAAATGCAGTTAATGAAGCAGAGCCTGGGAAGTGGCACTCCAGGGGCAGCCTGTGGTCCCAGGGGGTGCTTTTCTGTTTAGTCACCTGCCTTTGGGGTACAGTGGTGTCTCTTGCTTGCTGATGCTTTCACAAGGCTGATGGGAGGTGTAGGGGAAAGCCCTGGGACCTCTCCAGTCCTTCCCATACATTAGACTATTAAAGAAGCTGATCTAAGATGGGAGAAACAGTGGAGAAAAGCCTTGCAAGGACTTAAAATGTAGCTTGCCATGGGGCTCTCACATTTCCAGCTTTTAAGAGGCAGAAACATCTGATCTTATAATATGTCCCTCTGGAATCCCTCCGTTTTGTGTGTCTCATAAAAAGAATATTTCTGAGGAGCTTTAAGAAAACCTGGCTTAGAAGATCCACAGTGTAAAGCTATGGGCTGGAGTTACAGTTTCATAAAAGAATTAAACCATCTTAAGCCCATGCAGGAGAGGCTGAAGGCAGCGCCTGGTGCTGCTAAGCTTCTTTTGGAATTTGAAACCACTAAGTGCACGGATTATATTGGCTCTAAGCATCTTAGCAAGCAGTGCTAAACCACTGAGAGCAGCCACAGGCCTCCAGGGGAGTATTGGACTAGGTGCTGGACTGTGGAGGTGTGACCTGAGCAGACATGGTGCATGAAAATGCTGGTAGGTGGTTTAAATGGTGGCTGCCTGGGAAGCTCAGTGCTCTCCCCATCACTGGCTCTGGCAGAGCGAAGCGAGTCCAGCCATCAGGATGACACATAAGATGTCCTGCTGCTGAGGAGGATGGCACCACTGACTAAGACTTTCATGTTTTCCAAAGACCTCAGCACTTTTTAAAAGGTTGTTTACAGTCCATGACAGGCCTGGAAAAGTGGCCGACTGTTTTTATTTCTTTCCAGCTTGACTAGTTTTTCCCCATGTATATCCAAAGATAAAAAGACATCTCTTGTCTAAAAAATACCAAGTATTTGAAGACTGCAAGAAGCAGAGCTTGAAATGGGAATTGGAGCATAAAAACCTTCTTTGAAGCATTTCCCCTTCTGCCCAGGAACCTTTCAAAGCCAGGTTGTTACACACCAGTGACCTAGCATTTAGATTTAGATGGGTGATCCCAAGTAGGTCTCCAAGTCTGTCAGTGAGAGCCCGGTGTTGGAGGGGCTTCTCTGGCTGTTCTGTACTGCTCAGGCAGCCTCTGGACACTGGACTGGAGCTGTCCCCAGGATGCTGGCATCTGAATTATGTTTTGTCTCTCACTTTAGACACTCTGAGGGACTAACTCTGTGAGGTTTGATCTAGGTGATCCCTAAACCCACTGCAGCGCCGTGAGCAGACAGACAGGAAAGGGTAGTGCTGCTGGAAAAGCAAACAGGCTTTTCCTAGGAGTCTTGTTTGTGTCATTAATACCTGGCACCACTGAGCTGCTCAGCACAAAAGCTCTTTTGGGCTTTGCCAGGCTCAGGTTGGGTTTGGGTAACACCCACGTGTGCCACTTCTGCCCTGTGCACAAAGCTTGCTGCTTGCCTCAGTGCCATCCTGCACATGCTGTCCCTCGTGCAGTGCTACGGATGGAGCCTTTCCAAACAGGCTGTCAGAGCCTGTGATCTTCAGCAGATGCATTAACTGTGTTAACCTTTCAAGCAAAGTGAATTTCTAATGGCAGAACGGCAGAGGCCAACATACAACCTTCCACCTTCCCGTGGTTGTTTTTTTTTTTGTCACCATAGAAAATGCTTTGGCTTTTCCTGTGCTTACCACAGCAGGTCTGTGTGGCTTAGCCCATGTTTGCCTCATCGCGTCAGTCCACACAGTTCACTTGTAAGGAATTCCATCCACGCCTAGAAATTGAGGAAGATGAGGCTGGGAAGGTCCTGCCTCAGTGATTGCAGGCAGCAGTGCTGAAAAGGAAGAAAACCAGGGGGAAGAGTGAGCTGCTTTAGAGGAGTTACCTTGTGACAAATGCTTTTGGAGTAATGACTAAGAGCTTCCCTCCTTTGCACCATCATCCCACAGGGCAAAGGAAAGGTGCAGGGATGCCATTCCCCAGACCTGGCCAGAACCCAGAGGGACCACTGATGGGATAGGTGGCCCTTGGTGTCTCTCTCTGCACTCCCGGGTATCAGGTGGTGTTTTTATTATCCTGGAGGCTGATGCACGAAAGTGCAGCCTCACACTGAAGCAGGACAGTCGATCCCGGGGAGGATTTCCACCCTCTTTTTTATGCAGTTTGAGCCAAATACAGGGCTGCTCCATGAACAAGGTGTTTTTGAGTCCGAGGCCGTGAGCCTCCACTTGGTGAGGAGTAGCAGGTCATGTTCAGGAGGCAGGGGCATGGATGCCACGGCCCTTGCCGGGCTATCCAGCTTCCTGCAGCACAGGCAACACTTTGCCTGGACAGGACAGGACAGGATGCTGAGGGAGTGCAGCAGGGCAGCGGCAAGGGGGGCACTCCATGGAGGGGATACCCCCGTGGGCTGCTGCTGCTGCTGGCAGCGCGTTCCCCCTGGCAGCTGCCTCCTCGCGGACAACTGGCAGACCCCCTCGTCCGGCCCGCCCCGGCCCGCGGGCTGGCTACCCTGGAATCGCCTCCCGTCTGTGCCATCTAGTGCCCAGCACAAGAACTGGGACTGACCCAGCCTCTCACCCACAGGGGAACAGCCCGGCTGCTCTGGAGAACAGGCTCTCCTCTCCCTGGGCCAGTCGCCAAGCCCTGGGCCAGGCAGGGATGTGCTGGGAGGACCCCTGAGATGCCGCACCGCCCGCATGGAAAATCCCACTTAGCTCCAGGTAGGATCGCAGCGCGCAGGTGTGTCTCTGGGGCGGATGGAGCGGGGAGAGTGACTCTGCTCGGAGGCTGGAGGTGAGATGAGGCTGGGTGATACTACACTGCCAGAAGCTCCAGGTAGGGAGAGGAAGGTTTGAAGCTCTCGGGAATCCTGCCTTTGCTTTTCAGGCACCGTGTTCCTGTGGCACGCTCTGGCGTTGCACATGTGTTTTAAGGGATGAAAATACTGACCCCGGATTGGAATTCTCCTATTTGGACAGATTTCAATGCTATTCCAAGGGAACTACAGTTAGCTGTACTTGAGTGAACACCCTAGACTGAAAACACTTTGTTTTTCAATATGTTTGGCATAATCTTTGTTATGTCATTTCTTAGGTAAGTTCCTTGTACTATGTTACTTCTTTAAAAAAAGAAAAGTTTCGATAGCTGTAGCTTGATTTGCCAGCTTTGATTCTTAATTCTGCCTTTGTCCTTTTTTCCTTTTCAAAGGAATACTATCCTCTTTACAGACCCAGTTTCATTTATAAGCTCTAAAGAGCGGACGAACAAATCCTTTCTTCTTTCTTGCTGCATTTTTTTCCCCAAATCTGTGTAAGAAATTTAATGGTGGTGAAAAGAGGTCCCAACTCATACCATCAATATATGTCTGTCCTTCATATTGGTTTATCAGAGCCACGCATTACATATTTCTCTATATTGAATTTCATCTGCTCTTATTTGCCCTGTTTTGCAGATGTTTTCAAGTTTCCCACAACTGAAATTTTCCTGCTGTCCTTTGCTAACTCCATATGTTATCTTCTATCATTTCATTACTGAGCCACAAGTAAATATAATGAACATGCTGTTTCTGGCATTCATAGAGTACCCCACTCAGCATTTTTCACATGAAGTTTTGATCATTCACTCTTCACTTATAATTTGTATTGGGTTAAAAATTATTACCTGATAGCTACTTCCCAGAACTTCCTATTAGTAACTTTGGGGAGTTGGAGGTAAAAGTATTCAAGGAGCAAATGAGCATATCCTTGTTCTTGGGATCACATCCTGTGTCTGTGAGCTCTGGTCCTCTTCTCCTGTGAACTACACCTGCAGGTTTGCCTCCCCAGAATATGCTGCACAGGCACATCATCCTGTTTCTAAAATGTAAAATTTCCTACTAATTCGGGTTTTTTCTCGATAATTAAGTAAGGCTGGTCACTTAGGAAGTCTCGACAGCCTTTTCAGAAGTGAAAAGGTAGAATTGCCCTTTAGCATCTGGTAGGTAACCAGCTGTAGTGATAATTTGGTGGTTTTGGAGCTGGCATGCTCAGAGCTCTCCTGGGGCTGCTATTGATCTTGGCATGTTATCGCTTTTGAAGGGACTGATCTTTGAAACTCAGGCTCCAGGAAGTCATTTAAGGATGTGTTTGCATCCTGCTGAGCACTGAAACTGTGAGGACTTCAGTGGAAGGAAACTCCTCTTGAAAGAGATGCAGCATTTATCTGCTTTCCCTAATTAGTGCTCCATCTTCCTGGAGGTGATATTCTCCACAGCATCCCCTTGGCAGCAGGAAGTCAGTGCTGGGGTTAAGTCCCCACTTGCCCAAAGCTTAACTGGTTCCAGCTGTGCAGCAAGAGCTCTATTTCTGAGGTTCCTGGGCTCGGGGCAGGTGTTTCTCGTGCTGCTCACACGGCTGTTTGCACACCTGCAGTTCCCTTCTCCCAAGACCAAGCGGTGCAGAGGCACGGCTGGTTCTGCAGCGAGCTCCAGCTTCTCACAGGTCTGTAAGCTTTTTTATTGCTGTCTCTCATTTCTTTTGGATTTGTAGTCTCTAGGGCTTCACACCTTCCCCTGTGTAACTCACTCCCAGGTCTGTTGTGTGCCACAGTCAGGCTTTAAAATGCTTGTGTGAGATGGGTGCCAGCAAGAGCATGTTTGTCCCCAGAGCTGCTTAGTTAACAGGGAAGCCCAAAATCACTGTTTGGCATGAAAAGAAATGGAGTCTCAGACAAGCAATGTGATTTATTGCAGCTATTTAACAGCAGAAGCAGGAATAAACCCCCTTTCAGTCCCCACCCCTCAGTGCTGTAACTCCAAAGCCACGTGTATTCCTTGCCCCAGTCCCTGCCTGTGCAGCAGAGTCAGTGTGAGAGCTCAGCTGGAACCTGGCGGGGTTTGGTGCAGGGGATCCATTCCCCTGGGCTGAGGAGGTGTTTGGCCTTACTTACATTATCTTCTGTCGTGGCATGGCAGTGGCTGTGCTGGGGTATCACAGGGGGCCAAGGCTCAGGCAGCTGAGCTTGGCTCTGGCTGGTGCAGGGAAGGGGTTGTGTGGCAGCTGGGCTCCTGGCTCCCCAAACGTCCATCCCAGCTTTAATTACACTGACACTGCTGCCTGGGTGTAATTACCAGTTGAGAAACCCTGAGTGTGATTTTAATAAGCTGAGAGTAATGCAATTTGTCTTTTCTATAAGAGATGCTTTGCAAACAAAAACTGTAATTAAAAAGCACGCACACGGGGCAAACAGAGACTGTGCAGTGGGTGTTTTACTGCTCCATGTGCAGCGTGTCTGGCACATGGCCTGACCTGGCACAGGGGTCCTCCTTTGGGACAGTCTTCATCATGGGGTTCCTGAGGGACCAGCATGTAAAAACTGCAGGATTTGGCTCAATTGTGAGTTTTACAAAAGGCTCTTCCCCATCTTCACAGATCCTCTTTGATATAATATTGTTCCTTTATAAGAATAAGTCTCCTGGGTGTCATCCTCCCCATTGCTTTTCATTCCTGTCACTATTGTGCTTCTGTGCTCTCACCCACAAGACTAAATTAGGCTGGTGGGATCTCCGTGGCAGAGGCCAGGCGTGGGGTGGCATGGGGGGAGGCAGGAAGCCTTTTCAAGAGCAGCCAGCATTTCTGGTAGCCTCAGATCTGAACAAGCCCTGGACTCTTCCCTGCTCCTTCCTGCTCTTTTAAAACAAATCCATATACATATATATAGAAGTAATCTCTTTTATCTAGACTTCTGTCTTGGCACAGCTCTGCCCTGCCCTGCTGGGATTCAAAGTTCATTTCTGGCCATGGGAGCTCTCATGGGAAGCAGCCCCATTGAGTCCTAAGGTCTGTTTCCCCAAAACCCCCATTACACCAGGCTGACCTCACCAGCAAATTGTCCCTCTTCCTCAGTGCTGTGAGGCAACTGTGCAGGGAACAACGTGGGAGACAGAGGCACAACAGCTGTCAGAAAATGGTTATTCCGTTCTCCCCAGAGTCGGGGATGTGCACCTGATGTGGGGTGAATGGGAATATCGCTCCAGCCTCTCGAAAGCCCCTTTGCCTCCATCTGCCAGGGCAAGTGAGGACCTTTCCCAGAGGGGAGGCCACTCTATCCCCCTGCAAACGTCCATTTGTGCCTGTGGCACTGGCTGCCATGGCTCTCGTAATTTAGGGAGTGCCTATGTTTGTAGTACCCTCCTCTCAACCTGTGGGAGAGGCAGTGATCTTAAAGAGTGCAGAACCAGAGAAATGCCTCTGGTTTCTCATCTGTTCTCATTTCTCCCTGCCTGGGGGGCAGTGATCGGGGGGCCCAGATGGATAAAGGGTGGTTAAAGCAGCTGCTCCCCTTGTGCTGTGCCATGCAGTGTGACTGACCTGCTGCCTGCTCTACCAGCTAATTGCAGCCCTGGCACATTGGCAAAACAAACAAAACCTTCTCCAGGTATCAGGTTGAAATGCGGTCAAGGGATCTGTGGTTCCCACTGGCAGTGGAAATGGCAGCAGGTGTGGGCTCAGATGGAAAGCACCCGGAATCTGCCCCGTCCCAGCACAGAGAGGCTGTGATGTAAATGCTGTGCAGCCCATCCTTGTGGGATGGAGAGGGAGAACTGCTGGGGCTTGGTTGCTGTGCAGTGCTATGTGTCCTGCCTCTGTGGCATTTGTGTTCCTCCTGAAGACACGGCAAGTGTGTCTGCCCTGGAGCCAAGCTGGTACAGTCTCTGCTGCTCTGCCCAGCTGGCCCTTCCACACTTTCCAGGTTGTAAGTGCTTTAAGGCAGAGAGTTCTGATTCTGATCTCTCAAAAGCAATGGCCATTTCTGGTGTCCTTTGCAACACCTAAATAAATAAGCCTGAAGAAGGCTGGGCCAAGGGGCAGATAAACCACACAGGAACTGTTTTCTCTGATCTGTACTTGAAATGCAAATCCTGTTATCCTGATAGCAGGTGGCATCTCTCAGGATGGAAGACTTGTTGGTTTTTGAGCACTTATGCTTCCCAAAGTCCTATGTTATGCTCTGCCCAAAGAAGGAGATGCTGTGAGCATCAAACCTGCCAGGTTTCTGCATTCAGATGCAGAGGCCAGTCAAGACAGGCTCCTGTCCCTGTGGTCTTCTTTTGTATGAACTTTGTGACCGTGACTCTGGAGAGCACAGAATCATCCAGTGCTTTCAGGGCCTACCCTTGGGCTGGAGGAAGCTGAACATACTCGACTGCTTTGCTGAAGTGTGGATTGTGACAGGAGCCTGCCCTGTTGTACAATAGGGCCCATCCCTCACATGGCTCGTGGTTTGCACCAAGACTGAACCCGTGTTGTGATTTTCTCTCCTAAGGTCAAAACTGATGGGTTCAAATGGCCACACAGAGGTGTGAACTGGATTACCCAAGTCTTAGCCAGACTAACTGTGAACCTGAAGGACTGGGACTTGGAGCTGCAGTGAGTGACGTCCTTAGAAAGAAAATTCATTTATTTCCTGAGGCTGTAGTTCTAGGGAGCAAACAGAGAGTGTGAGGAGCTGAGAACCACTGGAATAAAAGAGTTGTAAGTCCAGATTCTCACTTAGGGTGTGAGCTGTCTTGCACAGTATGTGACCTCCCTGTGTAGTGCAATATGAACTATTTGCGCTGCTGCTGAGCACCCTCCAGAGAAAAGGGTCCCAGTGTAAATCAGAGCTCCCTGACCCATGGCACTCTTGTTTCTGGGTGTTCATCCCAGAGATAGGTTTGCCCTCTGAAGACTGCAGAGGTGTAGCCAGAGGGTACAAAGCCTCTGCCCCCTCAGTGCAAATTACAGCTTTATGTACAGCCCTCTCAGGGATTCCCTGGAGTTTTTTCCCGTGCAGCACCTGAACAGCTGGAGATGGGTTGATTCCCCCTGTGAGCTGAGTGGCCTGCAGTGGACAGCGGTGGCTGCAGACACCACCAGGCCTGGGTCAGAGGGTTGAAAACTGGGGATAACAGATCTGGGGATGGCTACACTGCTGCTTGCTGCTGCTGCTGCTCTGCCCCATCCCTGAGAGCTGCAACCCTGACCCTGCCATGGGGCAAGAGCTTCTAAGTGCTTCAGTAGAGAACTTGCCACACAAAAGTAACCCAGGACTGATTCTGGCTTACCAGGATGTGCTGAATTTTATGCTGAGATGTTTCATTTGTTGCTCCAAGAGCAGTAGAGCTGATCCTTCAGCAGAAACTGCTGAGAAAGGAACAAGAAGTTGTGAGGCTTCCTGAGAGGCGCAGCTCTCCTGAGGCAAAGTTTGGGTGGGCTGCACCACAGATCTCTGTGGGTCAGTGTTCGTTCATGTCCAGGAATAAATTCTGAGCCCTCCCATCTCCAAGTCCCACTGATTCTTAAGCAGAATGGAAAAAAGAGTTGTGGAGATCTGCATAGTGGACCTTGGCTCTTACTGGGAAGTCCATGATCCTCTGTTTTTAGGGCCCTCTTGCTTAGATTAGACTTTAACAGCAATTAGTCACCCAACAACTTTCCGTAATAATCTGCAAGTTTTCCATTAAGTGGCAAACACTTTGAACTCCTCCCCAGATCCTCTGCTGCACTCTAATCTGCTGTCATTTTTCACAGGGAGATGGAGGGTGCTACCTTCACATTTTATTAATTTCCTGTTTACAGTGGGGGAGAGACCAAAGCCATGAGAAACACTGAAAACAGCAGCCCACGGAGCTCCAGGCACTGTGCAATTAGATCATTGTCAGCCTCTGCACTTGTCACTTCCAGCTGACTCTGGATTAACTGTATATACTGGGCATGTGACAGGGAAGAGAGGTAATGCCTGTCAACATGCTTAAGGGAATCTGGGGAGAAGATTCCTTATTCCAGCCCAGGCAATGGCCTGCTCTGAATCCCTGGGCAAGATTTTGTTTATTGTCCTATCTCTAAAGTGGGGATATGAGTGCTTTTCTCATTTGGCCTGTAAGGCTCCCTGGCCCTGACAGTAGCTTAAAAATGCTGTCAAATAGTGAATTTTTTTTGTAGTGATGTTGACAGGAATTTGGTGATCTGGATGGGTTATGGTGTTTGGAGACCTTCCTGGAGGTGCAGCGTGTACTGGAGGCTTATATTGCTAGGCAGCTTTCCACAGTCTCCCCTGTGTCCTACCATGAGTATCTAGAGAAATACGGGAAGGGACCTATTATGACTCTCTTCTTTGTGCTTAGAATTTGGTTAGAGTGCACTTTACGACTCACCCAGCATGTTTAGGTTGTCTCCAAATTATCCTGTAAAAAAAATGTTGCACCTTGAGCAAGCGGGAAGCTTTCCTAGGAATGGATGGGGTCTGTTGCAGTTGTGAGTGTACTGAAAATGTCTGTCAGGGGTGCAGATTTCTCATTTTAATAAGGATATCAGAACAACTCAGTTGTTTTTGTTTTGAGTCCAACAGCTCCAAAGCCAGACCCCCTCCAAAGTAACAGAACAAGAGGGAGTAGTTTATTGAGATAACTGGAGAGCACAAATAGAGTGAAGCAAATCTTACATCTGCAAGAGAAGGCTGGTTTGTCCTGGATCTGAAAAAATCTTATGCAGCATTCCTAGCAGTTAAAAAGGCATCTCACTCAGTTATGTATATGCTTTCAAGTCCCTTGATGCTATCAAAGCAGGCCCGTTCCTCAGGGTGAGACTCAGACTATGGTGTGTGCAGGAACTTTACAGAGTTTAAATAGCTCCTTTATTTAGGCTAGCACAGTGTTCTGTGAAGAGGACAGGGGAGGTCTCTGGCTAAAAACAAAACCTGTGAAGGGTTAAAGGTAAGATCATTCTCCAGTCCAGAATCGTATTGCACAAGCAGCTCTTCTTGCAAGAGCCATTCCCACATCTTCCTTCTCCACCCAAACCTAAGAACCAGCCATGGAGGTTCCTGTGAGTGAGATTTTGGTTCTGTGAGCAGGTGGTATTTGTTTGGCCGCTGTTACATGGTCCTGCAGGTCTCGGTGCCGTTCCTGGTAGGTGACTGTAACTCCATGAATTCCACTTTGTGAAAGCCTGGACTGGCTCCTGCCATTTCCAGTTGCCTCAGCTGAGAACAGAGACATAATCTGTTGGACCTGGTATCTCCTTTATACAGCAATTACAGAGATACCCAACCAATCATTTATAACCTTTAAATCAGACAAACCTTGTCCTAATGCATGACGTGGCTTTTCATGATCAAACAAGCCCTTCAGTGAGAGATCAACAAAACTGAAAGGATGCAGTTGGAAGGAAGTTGAAAATTAACTCTTTTCCCTTTGGGGAGCAATGGTGCATCCTTGAGAGATTTCCTCTCTATTCACAGGGTACATGACTTCCTCTGATGGATAAGGGCAGGATGTGCCTCTCAAGAGCTTCCCAGGTCAGTGTCCAAGACACCACCTTTTATGGGACACACGATCCTTCTCCTCCACAGAGCTCCCAGCCCCTATGGCCATGGAGCTGAGCAGTGCTCCAGCACCAACTAACTTTGATGAGTGCAGGAATGGGATTTGCCTGATCAGGATGGGTATGGGGTCACCAGTGCCCTAATGCAGAGGGTGTCCTTGCTGTCAGGACCCGTGCCAGGAGAAAACCAGCAACTTGGCACAGTATTGTTTGATGCAAGAAGAAAAGAAACAACTCTGCCAATACAGATTCACTCTTGGGACTATCTAACATCAAAGTATTGTCTCCATTCAAGTGTGGTCTTCCCTTGCTCCCCACCCTCTACGCTGTTCCCTTTAGCGTGAGAAAGTAAGGCATGGAAAGTGCTGGACCACTCTGTTCTCAGCTTGCCCTGTGAGCCAGCAATTCTTCAGGGACAGGGAGGGGGAAGGGTGGCATGCCTTTACTGCTCAAAGATAGGACTTCATTACATCACCCTCCCCTTCTGACCACTCCCATATATGAAGCCTTGCTGCCACTCAGCTCTCTGTGACTGTTCTTGCTTTGGAGCCCCTGCATCTGGGAACCCCTGAGGAATAAGGGGCAGGAGAACAAGGCAGAAGCACCTTCTTTTGGTGTCACTAGCTGAAGGTGAACTGCACACAGGGAGAACAGAACTCCTAAAGTAGTAAGTAAACAGCATGATTTTATCTTATCACCTCCGTATTTTGGTTGGATTGGGGTGTGAAATAGAGGAGTTGTTTCTTTCCCTTTATTGCGTACCTTTCCAGTTCTTTAATCTTACTTTATTAAAGGGTGCCTTTGTTTCACAAGCCTTCAGGCTCAGGTTGGAAAAGCAAGTGTTTCTCTCTTATAGGGATTGACAGGTCTGGATCTACGGTGTTGACTTTGGATTCTCTCAGTGAGGGCTGGGTCACAGGGAGCAGGGTCTCTGGCCAGGCAATCTGAACAGGCACTGAGGTCAGCAGTACATGAACTGATGGCTTCAAGAGGAATTTGGTTTTCTGACAGAGGCTGAGATCAAAGAAAGGAGCTGGGAGTCCAGTGCCCTGGGATCTCAGTCACATCACTGGGGGAGATATTTCACCTCCGCATGGCCCATCCAACCTTTTGAAGATACCCTTTATATCACCCAAGCTGATGTCAGTCTTCACTCCTTATTGGGTTGCAAAGGTCTATGGAAAGGTTGGTAAAGGGGTATCAGACTGAATCTCAATTTGACCCTGGTTTTGCTCACGTGTGAGTGACGGGGCATTGCTGATAAGAGAAATGCTGCTTTAGCAACCTGACATGGAAAAGACTCTCAAAACCACCACAGAGGCCAGAGCTACACAAATACTGGAAGACAGAGTTCAGGGGGTCCTAAAGATGAGAAATTCTTACTTCAGTCAGTGTCCTACTGGCAAGTGGTGCTCTTCAGAGGAAGCTAGGTCTAAGAAGCAGGCTGAAATCCATAGATCTTGGATACTTCTTTCTACAACATTCTGGGCTTTCAGGTGGTAGTGTAGACCATGTTGGGATAGGAGGTCAAGCACTGACATGTTTCTTACCTGGTAGCAAGGGAAAAGGTCAGGAGGCAGATGCAGAGCCAGAAAAGCTGCAGGGACAATGGGATGATGCTGAGGGGGTGTTCTAGAAGCAGAGTGGCACAGCAATGCTGAGGAGTAGAACAGAGCTGCCAATGCAGAGCAGGCAGAGCACAGGTCAGGAGATCAGTCTGTGCTCATTACCAGAACAAAAAGAATGGACCTCTCCTACATGTGCTTGGAAAACAAAGACCTGCTGCTGCTCTTGGCTGGAACCTTTCTAACATGTCAGAGGGGGGCTCTCCCAGCTCAAGTTCCCAGTCCTGGGCTGCATTCCCTGATCCAGCTGTCCACAGCAAACACGAGTCAGACCAAGAGAGACAAAGTTACTCAAACCAGCTCCATGGTAATTCAGATACTTGTCTACCTGTAGAGTCTTGATTTAGCCAAAGCAGGTAGCTACAAATTTTTTTCAGTTGGAAACTGAGCTCTTTTCTTCCAAGTTCAGCTGCAGTCTGTAAAACCTCTTCGGTGAATACAGTCTTGAGTTCATTTATTATATTGGAATCTGAGTTTTATTGTTGGTTCTTGCCCCACTCATCCAGATGCTTTACAGTCTGTAAAATACAGAGTTACTTGCTATGGCAATGACATTGAATAAATCCCTCTGGAGAGCATCAAGAAAGTCCAGACTTCATCTGTGACTGGAGAGCTTTGATGTGCGTGTGAAGGACGGGTCCAGCTGCAGCAGTCAGGCTGAAGAAAGCCTCTAGCCCTGAGAGGCTTTCTCCCCTTTAGTTTCCCCCTTTCCTATTCTATTATCTTTTTTGTCCTCCTATCAGCCTCCTTCATCCCCACTTCCTCTGTTTTTTCCCTTCCAGCACTTTAGGTTTTCTTCTTTTCCCATGTTATTCCCTCTTCTTTCCCCCTGTCTGCCTCCAGTAGCTCTCTCCCCTCTTATTCCAGGACGGTGATGTTGAGGGGAAGCTGTGCAGGACTGTTGCTCAGCTGCTTGCTGACTGCTGAGGGGAGGGCAAGTCTGTCAGCTGCAAGAACACAGTCCCTTTGGTGGCCTGGCAGAAAGGCTTTGGAAAGATGAAAGGACTTTACAAAGCTGGTAGATAAAAGGTACAGATTGGTGTAGGTTTTGGAAACTGCGGAGATTGACATGTAATTAATGAGTAAGACTGAGTGGCAGAAAGATAAAATTAAGAAGAATTGATAAAAGAAAGCAGACCTTGAACAGAGGACAGTCACCCTTTTCTGGAAGGAAGGAGCAGAAGGATTTTGTCTGCAACAGCAATCAGCAAAGCCTCTGATCACCCAGGAACCCTGTCAGCTGTCACACAGCACTGTCCCAGTTTCAGCTACCTGGGTGGGTGGAAGAGTATAACCAGAACTGGGCCATGTGGCTGGTAAGAAAGGGTTCATAAATCTCCCCATCTACCAGTTATCTTTCATTTTGCTTACCTTTGCCCCAGGGAAGAGCGATATACCTGTGGATGATTGTGGGAAAACAGATTCATAAAATGAAAATGTGAGTTTAGTGGGTTGCTCCATTTGAGCAGGTGAGTTACAGTGAAAGCAACTCTCACTGGAGAGGAAAGAGGTGCTTTGGCTGTGGACAAACATCTGCTTATTTAGTTTCAGCTCTGAAAGTCAACTCTTGTGTCCCTGCTCTTAGTCAACTTGACCTCTTGCATGCTAGGCAACTTTTCCAGTTCTTAAAGCACCTTTTCTCTAAGAATGTACCTTTTCTCTAAGAATCTCCTCTAGTGACTTGTTTTCCAGGGCTTTTTCAGCAGTGATCTCTTTTTCACATCAGTGTTTCTTAGGTAGTGTTTAGCTTAAAATAGAACTGTCTGCCACCCATGCAGCTGGTGCTTAACTTCCACTGGTTGCCTTAGGCGTGGGAGAGTGGAGCAAGGGGTCAGAAAGGAAACTATAATTCAATGTGAAGAAGCTTCTCATGTTTATGAACATCTCTGTGATACCAGGAACTCAAGATACTATTTGATGCTCATGTTCAGGTAGTATTGGATGGCAACGTTGCTCTGTTAGAGGGAAAAGACTTCCTGATGGGAAAAACAGCTAACCTGCAACATGAGGTGTACTTAGCTAAGGTACCAAATCTTGTAACAGCGCCTGTTCCAATAATGCATCAGTTAAAGCCTCGGGAAACAGAGACCTTGGGGTGTATGTTCTGCCATAAAAAGGAGGAGTCTGAACAGCAGATGTGATTTGTGCTCTGTGAGTCATTGCTGGTGTCGCTTCCTGAAATTCTTATGGAAAAAATCAATAAGGGTGGGGGAAGAAACAAAAAGGAAAGGTACCCAGAGGTGCCTCAGGTCACCTGCTGCTTTTCAGTGTCTGGCAGTTCCATGACAAGAGGTAAGAAGTATTGCTTCATATCCTGACAGATGCACTCCTCTGTTGCTCAAGATTCAGTGTAACAGTGCCTGCTATTTTTGGGGAATGTTAAAGGTGACCATGCTGTGAACATCACAAATGGGAAGAGGTGGCAAGCCCTGCAGGATATACATTTTTCTTTATTTGTCTTGGGTTGAGAAGAACAAGGCAGCAGTGCACCTGCATTGAACATGGGATTACTGTGTGAGGTGTGGCTTTGCAGCTTGGAACATGCAAGGCTGAGTTACAACAGGGCTCTCTATTATATGAATGCCTAGACTGAGATACTTGAGAGCTCCCAAAGGCTATGTACAGCTGAAATGAGGTACTTGTGCATAGCACACTATTCACCCTTCGGAACCAGAGACACTAACTCCAGGTTTCATAACCTTCTCTGACCTCATCCTCAACTCTACTTGTGCATAAGTGAAAGAGTAACTTGCTGAGGAGCATCCAACTTGTTCCAGCTCTGTGCTGGTAAGAACATGCCATGGATGAGACTGCATTGTCCTTGAAGAAGGACATAGAATTTGCTTAATTTTTGTGACTCACTGATATAAAACCTGCCTTTCAGCAGTGGGGGAGAAGCATTACAGTTGGATAATTATGATTTAGAACTGGGCTTTCTTACAGCTAGCAGCCTTTCCATGCCATCTTGTACCCTCTGAGACAAATGTGACAGGGAGACTCTTCTGACCTAGACCTGCTCCAGGGACATAGCAACTTTAGAACTATAAAGCTATTAAGCGCAAAACCTGGTACCGTCACACCTACAGGGTCAGTAAATTAAGAAAAGGGTTCCATTCAGTAGACTGCATCTCAAATTCCTCTGTTAATATTAAAGATATGACAGATTGAAAGTGCAGAGGGCTCTGTCTGGGTCACAGAACAGCTATCTTTCCATGCTTTTCCAGAGGACAGCTGTTTTGGCCCAGCTCCTGTCACAGTCATTTCTGTGGAGCACTGTGAGTCTCACATCAAAAATTTAGATACAGTGAGAGTGGTATGTGTTACTGGCTGTATGTGGCCTGGACTCTGTGTGTGTACTTCAGACTGGCCAGTAGAAAAAATCAGGTATGTCAAGTCCTTCTGAACCTGCAGAATATTTTCTGGAAAGCTTCTGGTTTTGCTCAAGATCTCTTGGATAATAGCAATATAACTGAAGGGGCCTGCCCTCTTGATGCAATGTCTTGAAAGGGGTATTTGAAAGTCCTCTTTGAAGGATGGGCACATGCTAGATCCCTTCTGAATATCTCAAGGGTGGAATGCTCATGTTTTATAATACTGATTTTTTCCAAATGCAAATGTTAAACAGAAATCTGTTTTGTGGCTACTACAGAAAAAGTGCTGTATTTTTAAGGAGGAAATATGACTCAAAAAGCTTTTAATCTTGGAACAAGGTCAAACTTTGTTAATGAGTCAGTGTAGTACAGCTACCATCCTTCTGGAGCAAGTGGGGATCCAGCGTATCAAAGGTTGGAGAGAGGCAGAGGGACTGGATGGGTTTGGCATTGAGACATTAGCCACTTGACTGATCCTCCTAGGTCCAAAGATGGCATCTAATGGTGCTGACTGGCATCCAGGCAGACTTTGCTTCACCCTGGTTTTACAGAATGCCTTCTGGCTGAAAGTCAGGCTTTGGACATGTAGGCTTGAATCCTTGCTGTGCCCAAGTTTCAGAAAGCTGTGATTTGCTTGTGCTGCATTCTGGATGGGCATTCAGCTCGTGTTCAGAGGGGTCCTGAGGTTTCCAGCAAGCCATGGACAGCAGCAGTGGCAGAAGCTTTGGTGGCTGTCTATAGAGTCCAAAGACAGCTGCTGGGGTTTATGCTGCACTGTTCAACAGCAGGTGAGTTGCAGCCTTTGAGCTACACCTGTGCTCCTGGACTTGGCACAAGCAGACATGTGGGATTGTTGCTTAAAAGCCTCAGTCAGGTTTAGTGATGGAGGGCAGGTTTCTTCATCCCTGCCTTCCTGCTCTGCCATCCTCCCTGCCAGAGGGTGCTCCTGTAGGAGCAGGCATGGCAGAACAGCCATTGCATCTTCTCATTGCAGCTGGAGTATTAATCTGGACTAAACCTAATGACAGTTTAAGGCAGAGTGTCACTGGGATTGCTGAAGAACTGGTGTGTGAGCTGATCAGGTGCCCAGGCATTGCTGGCAGTTCCTCACACTTGGCAGGCAGGTTATTCCCACAAAGTGTAATCCCAGCTAAATCTGTCAGGGTGTCTGAAGGTTTAAGCTGAAGGTACAGACACACTTAAAATCCAGTCTCTCTGTGAACCACAGGGGTGTCGGTTGGTTAGGCAAGAGTGGTGTGAGGATACATGACCATGTGGAGATAAAAGCACTTCTACTTAAGATGACCACATATTTAGAATCATAGAATGATTTAGGTTGGAAAACACCTTTGAGATCACTGAGTCCAACCACTGACCCAGCCTCACAGGTCTTTTAAATACCCCCAGCGATGGTGACTTCACTGTTTTCCAGGGCAGCCTGTTCCAATGCCTGACCACCTTTACAGGGAAGCAGTTTTTCCTAGTATACAATCTAAACCTTTCCTGGTGCATCTTGAGGCCATTTTATCTGCTCAGTTCCTTAATCAGAACTTCAGAGCTAACAACCAGGTGAGGAAAAACATTTTTACCACATAGCAACTGAACCCCTGGGGAACACAGAGTGATTCTGCTGGTGATACACAACCTTCCTGAATGCTAAAATATGCATTTCAAAAGGTGTGGGTTCTTGACTCTTCACCCAGTCAATGATTACTTATGCATTCCTCCGGTACTGTGAATTCAAACATAATGAGTTTCAATGGGTTAATCTCTGTGAGCAGAGCAGTACAAATACCAAATAGTATGGTACGCTTGGGAGAGCTTTTAAGTGAAGATAAGTGGTCACTGCTACAAGGATGTGTTGCACCTAGAAAAGGGTTTGCTTCCTGAGAAAGGACAGTCAGAGGAGATCAGTACACGCAGCTCTGTGCAAAAGGACAGGAGGGACTTGCAAATATTCTCAAGAGGTAAGGAGGAATTAGGAATTACCTTCATTAAGCCATTCCACTCAACTTGAAAGTGCTGTGTGGGATTTCTTATTCCCCATAATAGGGGACAATGTGAGTTTTTTAATATATCAGATGAAAGCTTGCCAAAAAGGAATGATAGGACCTGACTAACCAGTCTGAGTAAGATCGGGTGTAATAAACAAATTCTAGTTTAAAGGCAGAAGAAGAGCACCTGAAAGCATCTTTTGCAAAGTTGGGAGAATTGAGCTATTTTAATGAAGTATTTTGACTTAAAATTGGGACACAACAGTAATGTTCTCAATGAATTTATAAACCTTTATTAACTTGGATTTTTGAGATTGAGTTTGCTGGCTCTGGATTTCTGGGACGCCGTCAACTAGAAAACACTTTGAA
This sequence comes from Empidonax traillii, assembly GCF_003031625.1. Lineage (NCBI taxonomy): Eukaryota > Metazoa > Chordata > Aves > Passeriformes > Tyrannidae > Empidonax > Empidonax traillii. The sequence goes on from NW_020955531.1 coordinate 300,597, forward strand.
AATCATGTGAAATGGGGAATTTTGCATTTATTCCACCTTGCTGCCTTTTTTCACTTCATAGTTTATGCTGAAGTGTGTCAAAGTAAAAAAATGCTGTGTTTGATGCTAACATTTCAGCAGGAAAACATGAAAGATTTTTGAGGAAGAAGTTGCTTCAAGAGGAAGTTGTCTCTTTCTCAGTGAGCTCAGGGTTTACTCTGCACTGGACAGGATACTACATGCCATTAAGCTTCAGAAAAGCCACTGCCTGTTGAGGAGTTGCAAACTGTGATCGCAGCAGCTCAGTTTGAGCAGCACACCTGAGAGCCAGCCGGGCAGCCGCTGGCTCGGGGACTGCGCTGTTCTATTCAGTGTCAATTATCTCTGGCTTGACTTCACAGCAATAAGGACCATTGATCCCTATGGAGGCCTTTCTCCTGAAAATTGATCTGTATCCACACGAGTTCCCGGTGCCGGGCTTAACAAAGAGGGTGCTAAACACTTTTGTCCTGCCTCCCAGGGGAGGGTCGAACAGGGCGCAGAGGCACGGGCTCTGAGGAAAGGTTTTAACTGAGTTGGATTTACTGTGATTCTCCAGGACTGCTCTGCCTTCCTGCTCCAGGTGGGACCAGTGCCTAGGTCTGAACCTGGAAGCCTCTTTGGGCTCCCTCCTGGCTTGGCTGAACTCTGCTTTAGTTCCCTTATCATTGGTGGAGATGAAGACCTGCATGAGACTTAAATTTAAGTATCTTGTGATGGATAAATACGGGAAATTCATAGTTTGTCCCATAATGCTGGATCGGTAATGGGACATTTGGGTGAACAGTCCTTGGGCCTCTGCTAGAAGCCTGATACTTCTATGCCTCTGCTGGGGGACCTGTGGCAACCTTGTGACAGTTCCTTTTAGGTACATTCTCACCCAAAAGTCATTGACAGTTCTCTCTGCACAACAGTAGAGTGTGAAAACATTATTACAAATGTTTGTTATTAATTATTTGAATATGACAATGTTATTGAGACAGATTAAGTTTTGAGTTTTATTAGAAGAGCATAGCCTGTGTCCTGTGACAAGAGTCAAGATGTCCAGACTATCCTTGCTTATTGTGTGCTGCCTGGGGACAATAAGGATGAATGTCTCAAAGCTAATGGTCAAGTAGTGGCTACTGGGCTGTGTGTGGGAGTAAAGGGATGTCTCAGGAGTGGTGCTGAGGTATGCAGCTGTTGCAAGATGGGCTTAAAGCAGAAACCAGTTGGGTTAAAGTTTGTGTTTAAAGTTTTAAGTGTTGTCCTGGAGTTCTTTGTCATCCTCTGGCATCCCACTGTTCTCTCCCCACTGCTGTCTGGCTGGTACATCTCCTTTTCTCCTCTTCCAGTTCTCCTGGTGCTTTCCCTGACTATGGCAGATTCCTCATCTCTACAGAATGCCTCAGTCCTCTTGGCAGAGCTGTCAGACCCTGATCCCCTGCCTGACACCAGCTAGCCTGTTGCACTGGGGTTCTTTTAGTTGTAAAACAGTGTCATGTTTAAATAAGGTTGCACATGTTGTGACACATCTCAATACAGCTCCATGGGGTTGCTTGTAGAGGCATAGCTCTGCTATTTGCTGGTTCACCCCCTCTCCTAATAAAAATCAAGGCAATCAGGCTACATTTTAAATTCCATGTATAGGACTGGCTATTGAACCTTTATAACAGTGAGAAATAATTATATTGCTTTTAATTACTTTATAGCCCCTCTCTCCTGGACACCTATTGCTTCTGCCAAGCAGCACTCTGTGACTGAAGCCAAGCTTCCAAGCAGCTGGATTTGGCAGAGATGTGGAGGTTAAAGCCAGCCTCAGCAGACAGTGGCTGGGGAGCCAGCTCAGGTGGTGACTGCAGCTGCTGCTCCACTCCCAGCAATAAATCATAGCAGGGACTCCACTCAGAGCCAAGGTTCAAACAGACTATTGGGGCAAAAACTCAGCTGTTGCTGCCACGTGCCTGCCCAGGGCACAGGGTGAGTGTGGAGAGGTGGTTTAGAGAGTGGATATCTGCAGGGTCCTGATCCATCTCCTGATTTCTGTACAGCATGTCCAGCTCTGCTGTGCCACAGTTGGGAAGGCGGTAAAGGCCGTGCAAGGGATCCTTCCCTCTAGGGTCAGGCCTGAAACAGGTCAAGGAACTTATGGGAACTGAGCCGGCAGTAAATAAAGGTGGAGAGGATTATCCTCTGCTGAGTTTACTCTCTGTACTGTTGAAGACAAGAAAGCTGCAGGTCTTTGGCTCATACATCTGCTGCTTCCTTAGCAGGATCGATCTGGCAGATTGCAGCTTTATTAAGACCAATGACGTGGGTTGCAGGTGCCCAGCCCAGAGGACAGTGTGGTGCCACACTACAGCACAGGGGCAGTGCTCAGCACTCCGTGTCTCTTCACGACAGCCTGGGTGTGTTCCTGCCCCAGGGGGTGTGTCTTACCCTCACCTGGAGGCTGGCAGGCCAGGAGCTGTGCCTGAGGCAGATGAAGTGGGCTGGAGGGCTCTTTCTCAAGGTCTGTGCACTCACCAGGCAGTAGGACTGGAGCTCTTACTGGTTTGGGAATACTCACCAGTGTGACCCAATTCCAGAGAGGAGGTGAAAGGTGAGAGCAGAGGTAGAATCTGACATTTCCTCTTTGCCTCTCCTGCTGTGGGAATAACTTGCCTGACGAGGCAGTAAATCTCTCCAGGAGCCTGGCAGTGAGGCAAACAGCTGTGGGGGAGAGCTGAGAGCCCAGCCAGGAGCCCACGGGTTAACACAGCCCCACAGAGGCTGGGCTTGCAGGACAGCCCAGCATAGAGCAGCCTTCAGATGAAACAAAGTACCTTCTGCCGAGCTGGGGCCAGATAAAAGATCCCATGGCATTCCTTGTGAAGCCTGGAGGAGACTGCCAGTGCCGAAGCTGAACTCTGCCAACAAACAAAACTGTCTTTAAACTCTGAGGCTGTGTGTGAGCTATTGTTGGGGACATAATGGCTTCTCTGTTTCCCTGCACAGTCACTGCTCTGCGAGCACGCCACTGGTCTCTTTTAAAAGTAGTTGAGTGTAAATTAAGTTCTAGAACCTGGAAAGAGGTTTTGTCCATTTACCTTATACTGTCTTCAGTTGACATTTGTTTACAGAACGACACATACAGTAGAAATATACCCTGGTTTGAGCTCCTTTACCTGGAGATGAGAATATTTAATGCTCAGATTAAGATTCACAGAGCTTCGATAGCAAATGTATATCTCCTATTTTCAATAACAGGAGTGGGAGTGAGGTTGAGGGGGCCTTGCTTGCTAATTACCTCCCTCTGAGAAAAGTTTTGGGTTGGCTGACCTGGCCTGTTTCCTCTACTTAGCTCAGTGCTGGCACACTCACTGCTCTCTAATCCTGTGTGTGTGGCTGCTGCAAGGCACAGAGTGCTGCTCTGGCTGCTGGAGTTCACTCTGCTTTGGGCTGCTGAACATCCACAGAGGTTGGGGCTGGTGGATCCGTTCTTCACCCACAATTCCATGGTCTGGCTTGTCTCTGAGGATGGCAGATGCTTTGGTAAGATAAAGGGCATCTTGGCTACTGTGCAAGTAAGTTGTGGTAAAAACCCAAAGCTGCACTACACAGGGGGAAGGTGGTCCCTGTAGGCGATATAATGAATTTAAGTCTATTTTGCCGGAACAATCCTGTAACAGAGAAGGAAACGGGTCAAACAGCAGTTATTCAAGCTGTATGTGATGAACTGTCCATCCCACCAAGGTGGCAGTGACTCTCCACTCATCCTGATGTGTATCTGGAATGCACTTGCTGGGTTGCTCCTTGGCTTGCTACGCTCTCCCACAGATGAGCTGTAACGCTGTGCACCCCCAGGGCAGCTGTGTGCAGGACTGGGACACATGGAGGTGTGAGCACTGGCCATTCTCCTCTGGAAGTGGCTGGCTTACTGGGAAGGTGCTCTGGCCAAGGGCCCCAAACAGGAGTGAGTGCTGTGCTCACACTGGGCTGCGCAAAACAGCTTTGGCTGAGGTTGCTTGCTAATGACTAGGATATGTTTTGCACTGGTCCTTGACAACCTTCTGGACAGAGACTCCTCCACACACATGGTGTTTAAAAGCAGATTGAAGTTAAATTTTTAAAAAACTTTCTTCTGAAGATGATGTGAGTCATGACTAACACCAATTGTGTTCTGCTCCTTGGATTTCCCTCTCACCTCTAAATCCACAGCTTTTCCAGTGTGTGGATGTTACCTGCCTGCTGTGAGGCAGGTTCTTACCCAGGTGATAATTGCTGGTTTGAAGATATGGAAGGAGGTAGATGAAAAGACTACACTTGTGCCTGGTCACCTGCTCCCTAATTCCCATGTGCCCCCAAGGCAGCAGGGCTGATAATCCTGTCTCTTCCCACAGGACGATGAAGAAGAGCTGTGTGGTGGCCACAGCCCTGGCCGGAGCCCTGCTGGGACTCATCTTATTCCTGGGACTGTTCTTCGGGCTGCGCTCGGACACAGCGGACGCTCACACGTACAAGAGGGCGGCCGTGGCCACAGACGCAGGGCAGTGCTCAATAATTGGAAGGTACCTGCTGATTGTGCTGTGACTCTCATTAGCTCTGACAGCTCCTGCACGAGGCACAACTGTTGTTTCTCCGATGCCCAGGTGCAATCCTGGCAGCTGCCCAGCATGGATAATCAATGCCTAATCTCCCCATAGAAAGAGGAAGCCTTAATAAAACCTTTTTTTTTTACCATGCCTGGGCAGCGTTACTGCAGTTGCTCACAGACAACGTAGCAGGCAAAGTTTCTCTGGTTGCATGAACAATGAGAACCAGAGTTGCCTTTCTATCTCCTTTTAAAAACCATTTATCAAAATGTCCCCCAGTTCTAGTCTCAAGTGCTGCAGATCTAAGGCTCTTCAGAAAGTTGTTTCTCACGTTTAATAATGTGTCTGGGATGCCTATCCCCTCATTTACTTTGACACATCTCTGTCTTCTCAAGCTAGTTTGGATGTGTCTCTAGTGAGGGCTGATCTGGTCTGCACCTAGGCCATTAGGCTGTGCTCTCTATGGTGACAAGCTAAAAACTTCCTTTTCCTGAGGAACCTATAGACTGGGTGTAGACAAATGTGCATTAGAGAATCTGTCATAGCTGCTCTGATGAGATGAATCCACTGCTCACAGGTAGCTGAGACACTGTAACATTCCGTCACCTCCTCTTCTGCTGCACAGGGACATCCTTCAGCGAGGAGGATCAGCGGTGGATGCTGCAATTGCAGCTCTGCTTTGTGTAGGACTCATGAACGCTCACAGCATGGGCATAGGAGGGGGCCTCTTCTTTACCATCTACAGCAGCACAGGTAAGGGACAGGACCATAAACATCTGGAACAGTTTGAGAACTTTATCTAAGGCAGGTGATTTATCCTACCTGAGTGAAGGTAAAAGACTGATGCTCACAGCCTCTGGGGGAATGTCCTCAAAGTAATTGCCAAGAAACTGGCTCTCACTGATTGGAGACCTTCAGCAGAGACCATGGCTGTGTGCTGAGCCCAGAGCTAAACATCATCTTCCTTGCTCTGTCATTAAAGGAAAAGTGGAAATCATTAATGCGAGAGAGGTGGCTCCAAAAGGCGCAGCGGAGGACATGTTTGGGAACAACACACAGCTCTCTCTGAAAGGTATGGTGAGGGCTGTTCACTGCTCTGGGGGGACCACGGAGCTCCAATGTTAGCTGCTACTGGCATGTCTGAATCAAGAACATTTCTTACTGGGTTCTTGCCTATCTACAGGGTTTCTCACCTGGAAATGTCCTCTGCTTTACACAGTCTGCAAACTCTGTCCTGACAAAGAAGCTAAAAGTAATGTCCTTTAAACTAGTCATTCACCCCAACTTTCTGCTTTTCACTTCATGAACATGCGGGTGAATCCAAAGCACTGAGCATGACCTGTTCCATATCTGTCATCTTTCCTTTCCACCTCTTTGAATAAATCTTTGTTGATCACTTGGGTTCTTCTCAGTTCAAGTGTCCTCCCTAAATACTTATTGTGGCATCAACTAATGGCTTGGGACCTCCAAAGACATAATTTCCTTTTAGGGAAGTATTTCCTAAAAAAAATTAGAAATACTATCTAGTTCTCTTCATAGTCACTCCTCTAACCAAGAAGGGACAGCACCTTGAAGGGGGTCTGAGCAGCTGAACTTCTGGGAGATGCCAGTGAGAATAGGATCAAAGCAAAGTGCAGCAGCACTGTGCAGTGTAGTCATCAATCTGTTGCAGTTGTAGAGTTACAATGCTGCAACAAAGGTTTTGGCTAAAGTATGTCACAGTCTGTGTCCTCTACTGTGAGAGCTTTGGTGTTCTGAGCAGCTTTGCTCTGGAACAGAGCCTGCTGAGGGGAAATGACCCTAAAACTCGAGTTACCAGCAAGAGGACAGAGGCATTTCTTTAGTCCAGAGTACACAGGTACAAATGTCAGACTGAATAATTCTGTTAAGCATCATGTGCACAAAGGGGAGCTGGTCACAGTACACACAACCCCTACCTAAAATCAGGGCTGGCAGAGACACCTGCTCTACCTCCTGCTCCATCAGTCACTTTCTTTTCTTGCTGTAGAAGACTAACATGTTCCTTATCTGCTCCAGGAGGACTGTCCATTGCTGTTCCAGGAGAAATCCGTGGCTATGAACTGGCCCATAAACGTCACGGCAAACTGCCATGGAAAGAACTGTTTCTACCCAGTATCAAGTTGGCAAAAGAAGGGTTCCCTGTTGGGAAAGGCCTTGCAGCAGCCATCAAATCAAAAGAGGAGTCAATTGAAAGCAATCCCTTGCTGTGGTAGGTAGAGCAGTTGCTGTTCTATGCAGACAAATTTGGGGTAGCTGCATCCTGGCTGCAAATCTGTGTTTGTGTAACGTCGTGAGGAGTGTGCCTCCCCTCCAGTCACCGTGCTCACTGTGCTGCTGATGTTATTGCAGCTACATGATGGTGCCAAATCACGTAGCCAATTGTAGGAATGCTTGGCCCTGTCCTTTAAAGGGGGAAAAATTCTACTCTTAAAGTCTGTTTGTCTAAGCAAAGGTGGAATTAGAATACGTGCCGGAATCAGTCTTCCAGATGGCAATGTGTTCTCTGAGTACCCAGCTTTTCCTCATGCTGTAAGTGTATCGAGCTAATCATACCTGCATTTGGGGCAATTGCAGAGCCTCCTTGAACATCTTATCTGCTGTCAGGCATAGGAATCTGAGTCATCTCTTACTCTGCAGTCAGCCTTCCTCAAGCAATGCCTTTGACCATCCACTTCTGGCAATGACTCTGAACATGAAGGGTTTTAAATGCTCCTCCACTTCTTGAAGTTAAACCCCTAGTGTTTATGTCCAACCCTTCTGGAGATCATGATTAATTCTCTCTTTTCCTTAAAATCTCTGCCAACTGCAGGTTGGGTTTCCAATCCAATTGGGATGTACAGCCTGGGCTTATCTCCTGTACTCCTGTGTGGCAGGTCCACAACAGCACATCCGTGACCCATGATGAGGGAGCTAGAGAGGAAACCATCTGCCTTAAAGTGATCTAACTAACAGGGAGTGAAACACATCCTCCTGGACTCACTGGAAGCTTTGAACCTCATAGCTTCATAGTCTGTGCTCTGAACTGAACTGCTCGAGTTCAGGGACTATGGCCCCTCCTGGGCACCTTGAGGCAGTTGTTGGTCCCTCAGGCAGGCAGGGAAGGTGGATGCCTTGCTGAAAAAGATGGAGCCTCCCTGCTGCAGCCTTCACTGAGCAAACTGAGCAATATGGAATCCCAGGTCAGAAACCACCAGTCACTTTTATGTCCCAGTGCAGGACATCAGGACCCCCGGGGCATGGCTCAGGCTGTGTCTCTTCTCTCCAAAAGGCCTTTAGCATGAACACTCAGATACTGGGTCAGCTGCTACAGGTACTCATAGTTTTGAACTTGCCTCTCAGACCTGATCTTCTCAATCTCCTTTCTCTGTTAGCGAAGTGTTCTGCAAAGGAGGGAAAATTCTGCGTGAGGGCGAAATCATCAAGATGCCTAAACTAGCCAAGACATATGAGACTATAGCCACAGAAGGAGCAGATGCCTTTTACACAGGAAGCCTGGCAAAGCAGATCATCGCTGACATCCAAAGCGTAGGTGAGAAACAGGACATCTGTCCCAAACAGCAGGAGTAGCCTGACTGCTCAGCACCCAGGGAGGAGCCAGTGACCTGTGGAAGCCTCGGGAGCGGGTCAAACCTGCTGCCTGAAATGCTGCCTCTGAGACCTGTGGCAACAGGACACCCAGAAGAAGCTTTAGCATTTTAATGGGTGTGCTTGAAACTCAGTCAGAAATGGGGAGTACTTGCTGTGCATTTCTGTACCACATAGCCAAGCAGGTCTGAGTGGCTCTGGCCATGGCTTAGTAGGTACAGCCTGTTTACAGAGCCTGAATCCAACAAGTTTCTACCTGAAACATTACATGTGTGGTCCTGTAAACTCTGGCTGTTTGATCTCTTGGTACCACTAGATGGTGGCAGCATCCTGTCCTCACCAGCTAGCAGTGACTAGCTTTGGTGAACCTCCTGCGAGTCATTTACCAGCTTCATTTGTGGTGGATAATTACTTACTGCCTTCCCCCTTCTGAAAAGAAAGGCGATGGAACACACAAATTATTCTACTTGTGGGGTAGCACAAACCATCTGCAGCCAAACGCTGCATCCTCCTCCTGTAAACAGGACTCTGAAGGACATTTTGTTACCTGACTTTGCTGCTGTCCTTTGTTAAAAAAAAAAAAAGGATCCACCAGAGATTTGGCTGCTGTAAACCAGCCCAACTCCATGCTTAGGCTATCTGAGCCTCAGACAGTTCTAATATGGAATAAATTCCTCTCCTATGCTCACAGCATTGCTTTCTTTACCTTGCCACTTTTCGGGTTTGTCCATGTTCCCTCCCGCCCTTGCTGTGATTCATGATGATGGAGCACAATCTCCTCTTCCCACGAGAGATCACACAAACCCACATCTCTAGTTTTCTTCCCTTTCCAGGGGGGATTGTCACACTGGAAGATCTGAGGGACTACAATGCGACCGTGATCAACGACCCCATACAGGTCACACTCGGGGAGTTTACCCTCTACACGCCCAGTGCCCCGCTGAGTGGCCCAGTGCTGGCCCTCATTTTCAACATCCTGAAAGGTGAGAGTGCTACTGAGCAGTGCCCACAGGCAGCAGGAGCTGGGAGAGCTCCAAAGGCAACACCTTTTTTGTTTGGGAAGCGGGGCCTCCCTTGATAGCCCTGTAGCAGGTGAGGAGTCTGAGACCTCAGGAGGGATCAACATGCAGAAACATTTGTGTTCTGCTCTAACCTCAGGGGTGTCACCTTCCTACTTGAAATACAGATGCAAGAGGAAAAATATTCTCCTGATTGGGGAACTTCCCTGATACCTGTATGGGTGGAAACTATTGTACACTTGAGGCTTCTTTGGGAAACATCTCTGCAAGTACAAATCCTGCTGGTGACTCCCACAGTGCTCAAAACTACCAGAGCTCCTGTGTTCTCCATGTGGAGCTTAGGACAGTCCAGTGACTGCATCTCTGTAGAGAGGGCTCTGAGGTTACACCTTTGACACAGGTGTATTAGCAGTCCTTTGTCCCTGTACTTTGTGCTCACATTTGTTTGTCTTCTGTTGTCAGGATATAATTTTTCTGCTGACAGCATCAAAACCGTGGAGAAGAAAGGTCTGACTTACCACCGCATTGTGGAGGCCTTCCGCTTTGCCTACGCCAAGAGGACTTTACTGGGAGACCCAAAGTTTGTCGACATTACAGAGGTACCTGGCAAAAACCTTTTCTTTCTGCAGCACCAAGGTTGACTGGAACATGGCTTGAAGTTTTTGGGTGACTAAACTTTGTCAGGCATGCTCTGTGCCACCTGCTATTGACAGGCACTGAAATAGCTCTGAATCAAAATGTGAAGTCCTATGTGACTCATGGCTGAGCTGTGAGGGATATATATGGAGGAAACCTTCCTGCTGTAAGGAAAAGCAAAGTCCTCAGTTCAGCAGGAGCGTTTGAGCGTGTTTAGGGCTATCCCTGCCTGTTTTCATAGTGTTCGAAGCCTTATTCACTATATGACATTTCCAGCATCCTTGTGGCTCACTAACCACTGTCCTGCCTGTAGTAAAATGGACCAACGGATGGGAAGGGGCGAGACAGAAACCCTGCTTTTCCCAACTTCACACTTTGTGCTTTTACTTCTGTGACTGCAAAAGCAGCAGGATCTGAGCCCAGCCCAGCTTGATGGACACAAATTTTCAACTGACAGAGCCATGGTCAGAGCTTGCCTTAGCCTTGTCCTCTCAACCCGACCCTATTCCTCTCATCTCTGAAGCAAGTGTAGCCCTGCTTGCCTATGCCTTACAGCAGTGTGGAGGACAGCTTTCCATAGTGCTGCAAAAATGGATGCTGATTAACTTCTACACAAAGGGGTGCACTGTAACAGCTGCTCCTGTGACTGCTTAAAATGCTCTTTGGTACAATGTCCATCTTCTAAGAAGAAAAGCCCCTGCTGGAAAACTATAGCCTCACTGCTGGGATTTGCCACTGTTCTGTGGTCTGAAGTATTGGATATCAGCCTCATAACTACATGTCTCTTAATCTGCTGAGTAACTGCATTGGATTTCTCTGACAGGCAATCAGAAACATGACATCCGAGTTCTTTGCGGATGGTCTCCGGAGGAAAATCACAGACAACACCTCCCATCCAGTTGACTACTATGAGCCCGTATATTACACTGGAGATAATGCCGGTACATCCCACATCTCCATTGTGGCTGATGATGGCAGTGCTGTGTCCGCCACCAGCACCATCAACCAATAGTATGAGCTCAGACATTCCTTCCGTGTAGGCCTTTGCCATCTTCCTAGTGGTGGTTCTGGGGTTGGTATCAAACACCTCTGAGCTGTCACCTCTCGGGGGGGATAGGGATCAGTAGCACTGTCGATGGGCACTTCTGCTGAGCTTGCAGGTCAGTCCTGAACGCTGAGACCTTGCGGTTGGGTCAGAGGCCGAGATGTGTCCTCTCTCATATTGAGTTTGCCTCCGCCAAGACAACACTCACTGCATCTGGATCTTCTCATAAGCAGTGCTATCACTGCTGGCTCTGATTTCCCAGGCTTTTGGAAGGAATTTGAGCTGATGCAGCTGGCCTGGAAGTGCAGTGTTTGGCTTTGAGTGCTGTCAGAAAGAACTGTGTTGGTGCGTATGGCCTGAAGCCAGGGTGTGAAGGTTCCTTTTGTCCATAGAAAATGTGGACAAAAATGTCTTCAGCTTGACACATCTAAGCAAATTCCCAGCCATTCCCACATGTGCCAGCCCTGGAGCTCTGCTGCCTCTGAATGGAATGCAGTACTGCCCAGCTGGAAGGGGAAATAGTTGTCCTTAGCTGCTGTGCTGTTTTTTTCCCCCCCCCGGGGTTCTTGAAGGGGAGCTGTAGGCAGGGCTCTGGGCTGTCTTTCCTCTGTGTGTAGCTGTGTACTCATGGTATTAACTGCTTCCTTCCCCCCTAGGGGTGACAGAAAGTCCTTTACAATGGGAGGGAGTGGAGAGTTACTCCAATCAAATCCCAGGTTTCACATTGCAGTAATTCACCTGAAGCTCCTCTTGGATTTGCTCTGGTTTTGACATGTCTCTGACAACTTGTTTTCTCTAGCTTTGGCTCTGATGTACGATCCAACGTGAGTGGAATCATATTTAATGATGAGATGGATGACTTCAGCTCGCCTTACATAATCAATGGATTTGGGATCCCTCCTTCGCCAGCAAATTTCATAGCACCAGGTAGCTGTAAACTGCCTTCCTGACTCAGAGTTTTGGCTCTGTCGTGCACTCAGGCTGCAGCATGTGTGCCATCAGGCACAGATCTGGGACCTTCTGCAGAGGGCAGAGTCACCTGGCACTCCTGCCAAAGGCACACAACCAGCCAGCCCTGGCGCACCCTGAAGGGGGAGAGGCTGTCTAGAGAAAAACTGTTTTGTATGCCTCCTTCCAGCAACCACAAACCCTTTCCCAGGGAGATCAGCACATGTCAAATGGAATGACTTAAAAGCTGCAAAAGATTTCTTTGGACTAACTGAAGAGGGAGGCAGCAGCAGGAGCTGACTACAAAGTGCTGGATGGCACTGCCCAGCCCTCTCCCTCCTTCCTGAGGAGCTGTAGGGCACCTTGGGATAGATCCAGTTCACATACCTTATCCAGGCAACCTGCCTGCTCCACCACTGTTTCCTGCAGACCCATCTCACTGCTGACAAAGCAGTCTGGGATTCTGCTACCCTCCTGTACTCCAGGCTTTGGAGAGGGACAGGGGAGTGAAAGGACAGGAATGGAAGTCCTGTGGTCACTGGAGACAGCTGCATCACAGACAGCCCCAGATGGGACAGGACTGGAGGAAGGCACCTTCACCCTCCATGGGGAGGACCAGGGTTAAGCTTGGCATTGCAGGGGCAAGAAGGAGATGGGTGCAGGGGATGGTGGGATCACCAGGGGCCAAACAAGGCACATGAGCTGAGTCAGGAAGGTGGATATGGAGGCTCTGGGTTTAGACATGGAGCAGGAGCTGGCACTTTGTAAGGTGCAGGTGGAAAACTGAGCCTCTGTTGCATCTGTGTCCCCAACAGGTAAACAGCCAATGTCCTCTATGTGCCCCTCCATCTTGGTGGATAAAACAAAAAAGGTCAGGATGGTGGTCGGTGCTTCTGGAGGAACAAAAATAACTACAGCAACAGCACTGGTACGTGATGGTGTGGGCAAAGGGGGAGCACCACCAGGCAAAACTAGAGAGAGGCAGCGTTTGGGGCAAGGGGCTCCATTCTACACCTGTGACACCATCATGGCTGTGGCTCCCTGACCTGGGCCAGGGGCTTGAAAAGGAGGTTTCTGCCGGGCATTGTAAGGGCCAGACCTCCAACTCCTGCCAGGGCTACAAAGGGCCTGCTACTAAACTGCCTCCTTCAGTGACTCCAACTCAGCAAGTTGTTCTTAACCACTTGTGGAAGATTTGTGACTTCATATCAGCTTTGAGTTCTTTTCTCTGGATCTCCATGAACTAGGCTCTTTACCTAGTTTAGAGCCACTCCCATCCACCATCCTAAACTTTGGATGAAAGTCACACAGGGAGGTTAATAAGAACTTAGCTCAGGCATGATGTCAGTGGCAAGCAGGCTCTCTGTGAGCTGCTGTGGCAGCCACTCAAATGTCCAACTAACCTAAAAGTGATGCAGAAGAAAGCTGTCCCCTGTGCCAGCACACACAGCAGCACCAGGCTGGATCTTGCTTTCTGACTGAGGTAGAGAAGTCATTAAAAAGCACTGTAAGTGGCTTTCTAAGCCCCAGACCCTGAGGCTGTTCTCCCTTCCCAGCAGCTCCAGGCTGCAGTTCAAGCACATAGAGATGAGCCAGGCCCAAGGGAACTGGTTGCACAATAGCAGGAGGCTGTAGCTGTGTGCTTGCTGAAGTGACTGTTGGGTGCTTAATCACAGCAGCCTAAAATCCAGCTACTGTAACTTAAGGGTCTGATCCTTTTACTATGTTAATTTTAGTAACTCACGGTCTCTCTGTGTGTGAATCCTACGAAGCATATCCGAGCTGACTGGCTGCAATTTACCTGTGTTTTGCTTAGCCAAGAGAAGAACCACTGAAAGCCACATGAACCAGAAATGGTACCTTTTATGTGTTCTGGTGAACACCCTTCAGGCTTCTCTGCCTGTGTGGCTACAAGGGTCAGGCCTCCTTGAAGATAAGTCACTAATGTTAGGGCTTTTCTTCTGACAGACAATCATGAATACCATCTGGTTTGGTTATGATGTGAAGAAAGCAGTGGAAGAGCCCAGAATCCATGATCAGCTGTTTCCCAACATCACGGAGCTTGAGCTGCAAATAGAGAAGGTTGGTCTTGCTCAAGTCTGGGGTGCACATGAACTTGTATGGGCTGGGTTCCTAGTGCTGAGAAGGCACGAACTGTGGAAAATCAGGAAGTTTTGCCAAATATTCCCTAGGTGAGCAGTATTAAAGCTGGTACAGGTCAAGTTCTGGGTCACAATAAGCTGTTCAAAGTGTAACTTTAGTCTCATTCACGTGGGTGTGAAGCCAGTGCATCGAAGTGTGACCCACATCTGAAGCCAAGCATCTGCTTGCAGTGGTGTTTGGCTCAAAGGGCTTGCAAAACAGCAAACCACATCAAGACCCAAACCGTCCAGCAGTCTAGACCAGTGAGCCTCAGGAAACTCCTGTCCTATTGTGCAAGCTCATGATGAATCCTGAAGCCCTGGCCCAGAGCTAACGAGGGGGGATGCACAGAGGGACCTGGGGACAAACTTGAAAATATATGCACAGTGCTGTCAGTCTGAGAGCTGATGGCAAGGCCTGCCTCACCCTGCAGGCCACTCTCCTGAGTTGGCAGCTTCATTCACCCTGAGGAATAACACATCCCAGAGCCCTGAGACAGATGCAGGTTTTGTGCATGTTTCATCCCGTGTCTCTGTATTTGAGATAACACTCCTACATAAGGCAATTTTCTCATCACACTATGCAGAATTTCCTCTGTTAATAAGCTTCTTATTAAGGTAACATTTGGTAGATACCTGGCAGCACTGGAGGGGATGCCCTACTCTCTACAAGTCCTGTGTTTTCCACCATTGCCAAACAGGATCCACCAGTCCTGGCTGTCAGTATGGGGACATCTGAGGTGGAACGCTCTGTGACCGAGAATAGTAATGGTAGCCCACACTGAACATCACAAATTGCACATCATCTCAATTCCACTTCTTCAAAGGCAGGGCAACCTGGAAACAAAGGGAAGAGGAGGAACAACAGATTTAGACCTACACGACACAGGCACTGAGCACTCAGGTGGTCGTGCAGGATGCAGGTGGCAGGCCATGGCACGTGTACAATTTCCTTCTCCCGTTGTCCTCACTCCCTCCTGCCTTGCAGGGCATAGAAGATCAGCTGAAGAAGAGGAAGCACGACACGGCGCGGGTGAGCGGCGGCGCGGTGGTGCAGGCCATCCTCCGAACGGACAAGGGGTGGGCTGCGGCCTCCGATTCCCGGAAAGGCGGCTTCCCTGCAGGCTACTGACGTGGCTGGGCTCCTTCTTTCAGTGGTCTAGTGACACCAGGGTGTGTTTGGGGGGAAGATCCTTTAGGTCTGCAACTCAGGGACTCCTCACAGGAAAGAGAACACATTTACCTGTGATTCTGTTGACGGAACTGGGACAGTTTTCTACAGCCATGACCGAAGTGCCTCATGCCACAGCCGTCTGCTAAGACAGGCATGTCCACCAGGACGTGCAGTACTTACTTGAAGAGTCTGTTCTGCCTTGAAGAGTTTGTTCCCTGCCTCCTCTCCATCCCATGAACACAGATTGGGTGCCCAGTTTCTGCAGAAAGTCCAACCCGCTCAAGCTGCAGGAAGTGTTTCCCCTGCACAGTGTCAGCTACCAGGAATGTCCCTGTCACTGCTAGAGAAGATGTTTGTTTCCTGTTGAGTAGGTGAGAGTTACAGGACTCTGGGGACTGGGTTTTCTAAGTTGCAAACTAACAGATCTGTGCCATAGCAGAAAGCCCAGCTCTAGACTGGGATAAGCCAAACTCACCACTCTGTTAACAAAAGATGTTTCTGCATTTCACCCAGTTGATTATTGGAGGTGAGTGGGGAAATGGGGAAATGGCTTCAAACTTTTTTTATATTTCTGTTGAGAAGGTCTAAAGGGAAGATGCTGCCTGTAAAACTCTGAGCACAACTAAAATAAATAAATACGGAGTCACACACTTTTCTTGCCTGCACAGTTGCTACTCAAAAAGGGATGGTGAGTCTGTGTGAAAGAAGCTCCTCTGGAGATTTTTCTCTTTTCTTCTCTTCTTTGATGAAGTCCTTGATGAGTCCTTTTGATGAGTAAACAATGATAGTTAAATATCCAAAACAAGCTTGTTTTTCTCCAGTTTGCTTTTTACCATGTCGTACTGCAGACCTGAAATACCAGAGCCTGGGGGAATGAAACTTCTGAAAAAGGGCACACTGCAGCTACTCTTGTTTGAAGGTAAGTTACCATTAACCAGTTAATGACCTCTGAGAAATCCCTGTCTGATATGGAGCAGCTGAGAGTATCTGTATCTGCATGAGGGGCTTTGGCGTTCACCTGCCGGCATGGACAATTACATCTCATCACAAACTTAGTCTAAGATCAAAACTGAATGTTCCAGGATGTTGTCAGGCTCTAGGGATGTTTATGAAATCCTTGAAACACAAGTGAAAGTAACTGAATTATTCCATTCAGCTTGTTGAAACTTCCTGGGAGTTTGTAAGAACCTTAAAATACAGAAGAGAAAATGAAAGGCTGAAATTCTAGGCATCAGGCACCCTCTCTTTCCTAGGAGTGTCTGGAAATGACAGCCCAGTTTCAAGGAATAAAGTGATAGCTAGGTCATGCTTAAATCAGAGTCATGACTTAGATATATATATTTGCTTATATCAGTTGAACTAAATGAGTGGCTTTTACCAAACGTTGCCTGGAGGGTGCTCTGGCTCCTTTTCCTGTCCCCTTTTATTCCTGAACTGAGACTTTCACTTTTCTACTTCTTGTAATTCTGCAGCAGAATTACAGTGTCAGGCTGCTGTTCACATCCAGCTTGCAGGGCCATTTTGGGAAGCTCTGGTACAAGTTTGTGTGTGGAACAGCATTGGCTGCTGTTTGTTGGAAATACCTGCCCTTTGGAACTGGGACTAGCTGAGCTCTCTCTTTGGCTGAGTGTGATCTGGGAAATAAAGAAAAGAACTGCACAGAAAAATAAGCTTATTGAAACTTTACAGACACTATAGTTATTCTGAAACTGGAAGGGAACTGGTTTCTGGGAAGTGACTGTTGGAGAATCATGCTTTCTGAAACAAGTCTGAGTAACTGCCTGCTGAGCTGCCTCAAACAGTTCATGAGGCAGCAGTTGTTCTTTTGTTTCTAGATTTCTTCTTGCTAGTCAGAAAACTCCCCTATTATTTATAACCTGTGTTACAAAACTTCCCTCATGGAAAGCTCAGATTTTGCCATGGATATAAACACTTCTGTTTACAATTGTTCCTCTAGATGCCTCTGAGTTCTTGACTCTGCAGAAATGGATTTGGTTGGTTTTTAGCAGTATCACTACAGAGGAATGATTTCTTAAAACTAAACTGGGCTACAGCTTGCACTTAAATTCTACATTTAAAAAAAAAAAAAAACCTATGAATATTTCTGCAAGCTGTAATTACGGGATAACATATCTGTACACAGGGCAGGCACTTCTGCCACCTGCTCAGATACCACTTTCCACTGCTCATGCTGTGTCTGTGCTGCTCGTGCAGTCTGCTGCTCCTCAGCTTCTCCAGCAGCCTTCTGAGGCTCCAGAATGAACAGCTGTTACTGCTGGGAACACCTGCACGGACGTCCTCTCTCAAACAACTGCTTGTGCAACTGGTTTAGAGGAGAAATTCCCAGACAGATTTCAAAACACTTTATTAAAAGTATAATTTATAGACTTCATTAGAAAATAGAGTAGCCTCTGTACAGTGACGCTTTGAAAGTCTGTGTAAGTTGATTTCAGTAAAAAAATAACACTCTATTGTTGGGAGGAGCATGAACAGGGAGAGACCAAACTGGGAGGCTCCTGACTCAAGCAGATTCAGCAGCAGTGAGGAGGTGGCAGGGCAAGAGCAGAGGTGCCAAGGCAGGTACAGTTCCTCAGCTTCACCAGGTGTTCTGTTAGTGACGACTACAGGACTGGAAGTCTCTGCTGCAGTGAGAGGTCTGCAGTCCCATTCCTTTCTGGCTTGCAAATTAAAGCTGTGGTGGGTTTTAAAACTGCTCACTTGGCTCAGTTGCAAAGTTAGTAGCAAAGAAGTTAAACTGTAGGGAGCACTGGACTACAGATAATATTCCCATGTCTTTGGGGTAGGCAGAAGCTGTGATGTTACTGCACTGGAGAGGTGACAGGACTGGAGTACTCTGGTGCTTTACCCTAAAGTGTGTCAGAAGTGAAGATAATGGAAGACTCAGTTACTTGGTGACTTGGGTTTTCTGTGGTGAAACATGATGGAGAGTGTCCAGGGCACTGCTGAAGGTGGCCCTGAAGCCTAACAGGGAAGCCAGTCTCCCTGTCTCCAACCAGCCACTCCTGGTTGCTGTTTGTGAGCTCTGAGCTCAGTGGTGTTAGCTGGATCTTGCTAAAGCCAGCCTCCAGTCTAGGTAGTCTGTTTGGAGCTGCAGTGACTGCAGATGGTGTCTGGCACCTGACAGTGCTTCCCCTGCCACAGCTCTGCTGTTGGGGTGTTATTTCTGTCGCTGGAATCAGTGCACCCAGGAACTGGCACCTGGGTAAGGGAGTTAATCAAAGTAGAAAACTTCAGCAAATTAAGTAGACTGAGGTTTTTTTGTTAGTCACAGTCAATGTAACCCCTTCCAAATGAACATAAATACTACCCCCCTCAGCCTTTGGGCCCATTCCCTTTCTCTCTTCCCATTCACCAGCACTGTAATCCTGTCTCACGGGGCCAATTCCATGGCTTGAGTAACAGTTCTAACGGAGAAACCAGTAGAACTTCCTGAACTAGGGGATTGAAGACAAATTCCACTTGGACAAAGGAGTGCATGGAGCTGGCTCTGTACAGAAATAACTTGTCTTCCAGATGCTTGATTAAGAGCCTGCGGTTACGATCTGGTAATGTAGCAATCATTAACTCTGCTGCAGGGGTGGTCAGACTACAGTCCTTGGGGTTCTGAAAGAAAACATGTCTGATTCTGGGCAGCTTCACTCAGACCATCATTAAAATGCAAGTGAAGGCTGAGGTTTCAGTGAACTGATGGCTGTATTGGACAGGCTTCATGGGTAAGAACACTGGCGTAAAACCGAGCTGGCCTTGTTTAATTTGTGCTTTTTAATAGAGTGTGCTTGTTATGGTGTTTGTAGAGGGACTGTATTTGTTTGTATTTGTTTGAGTCCCATGGGCCATGTGTGTGAAGGGGAGTGCTCTGCTAGGCCTGGATCTGGTTTGATTCACTTCCAGACACACACAACACTGTGCCCGTAGGGCAGTCAGGCTCATAACTTTCAGAAAATGGAGTTTTGGGGGATTCCAAAAATTTGCCCCTGCGTATTTGAGGAGAGCTTTGAGGGTTTTGTCTTTGTTTGTTTGTTTGTTTAAATGTGTGATTCTGGGCCATTTTGAGCAGGGCAGTGTTATGGATAAACTGCAAAAGACCTTTTGAGTCCAGGTGCTTGAGTTCAGGTCTCTTTTCCAGAAGTTTTCTCTCTCTGTGATAGTTCTTAGAGTCCTACAATGTCCTCCTTGTGATCTGAAGGGAACATTAGAGACTAACTGCGGTAAACAGGGATTTGGAGCACGTGCATAAGCTGTGGGAGAAGAGAATTCTGCTAATGCTTGATGGTGCTGCATCACTCCCCAGCAGTCCTGGTGTTTGCTTGGCCGGGATGAGCTCGTGGCTACAACTGACATCTCCTGATCATGGGTTTCCTTTGCATTTTGAAGAAAGTTCTAAAGCTTCCAAAACGAGCAGTGCTGCCACTGCAGTCCTCACCTGCCTTCCCAAACAACTGACCTACCAGCACTAAGGAGGGAGAGCTGGCACAGAGTGGGACCCCTCTCACCACAGGGAGAGGTGCCCCTGGGGAGCTAAGCTGAAGCCTGTCTGTGTCAGGAGCAGGGAATTCACATCGTCCCGTGGGACGTCCCTATTCTCAAAATCACCACATTGCAGGGCTGGACCAAGTGTTGGCACAGTTACTCTGAGCTTGTGGGGTCCTTTGCACCCCCAGGGCAGAGAGCAGTAGGGCAGGGCAGCACTTGTGCTATGGTGTGATCTCATCTGCCACCTTTGGGAAAATAGGGCTTCTTTAGATTGGAAAACTGAAGGGGGGAGTGTGGAATTTTGCTCTCTTCTCTTTCCAAACCCACCCTCTAAGCCTGGATGCTTCAGATTTTAAAATCCTGACCCTACAGATACTCCTTGTAGTCTTCATAGCCAAAATAGTTATGTATTTCACATTGCTGAGCCCCAGTAGTAATAAGCTTCTTGTGCAACAGCCTGAAAGAAACCAATTCTACTGTTAACCGAGACTCCAGCAGGAACAGAAGATACAGCTGGGTCATTTCACAGTGTTCCCAGTGGGGTTTGGACCAATTTTCCTTTCCCACTTTTTATTCTCTCATTCTGAGTAGCTGATGTGCTCAAGAAATATGTTTTTCAGTATATCACACAAGTAATGGAAGGTGTAGCTCTAAACAAGGCTGGCTGACCTCTCCTTACATTGCCTGAGGGTACCTGCAGTCTGCTGGAATCAGCTGTAGTCACAGGTTTTGCCCTGTGCTCCAGGGGGCACCCTGGTGAGAACAGGCAGTTATGGGCATGTCCAAGGGAAGCATGTTCTGGATCTAGTTATCTCCTGTGGCTTTGGGAGTTGTGATGGCATTCCATGCTAATATCCAGCCGACTTCCCCAGCTTCCTTTTATCAGAGTAAGCGGAGATGCATTTTCCTTCCTTGGAAATTCCCTGCACAACATTCATTACAAATTTATCTTTCTTTTCTTTATGTCCTCTTCCCAGCAGGCCACTCCTAACTTCCTGTGGGGGGAGAGAAGAGGAAATGGGGTGAATGGGGCAGGGGCCTGAGGTCTCAGCGTTGCCAGGTGTGAAAATGAAGGATGTGTATGTGGAGTCAGGTTGAGAAAGTAAGATTTAAACAAGAAGGAGTTTAACCAGAGGCAAAATATAGATTACTTAGGAGAGTTACAAGAGCAATCTGTTTTCCACCAAGAGGAGAAGACAAGAAGAGCCAAGCAAGGCCACTCACCTCACTGAAACGCTCCTCGAAGAGGACACGGTCACCCTCAGCGTGCATGACGGGGGCTGAAATGGCGTGTTCCAAGTCGTAGCCAAACCACAGCTTGTTTATGATTGCCTGCAATGAACCAAACCCACACTGCCTGACTGGAGATAGTCAAAAAGAACCTGGGTCACGTGCTGCCAAGCCCTGCACTGGTGCTGAGCCAGAGCAGATCTGCTGTAAGCCCTGCCTGCAAACCTGGAGTGTTCAACAGGCTGCACTGAGCCAGACTCCCAGTGCTACCAGCCTGGTCTCCTGCCTTCATGGGGACCAATATCAGATGCTCAGAGCAAGTAAAAGAACAAAGCAGACATATAATAATTATTCCAAGAATGCTTTCCCTCCAGCCTGCAGCCTTTATGACTTCTAAATTGCAAATTAAAAAAAAGCCACCAAGGCATCAAGACCTGAGGTGAGCTGAGTAGTTCAGGACAGTATGTGCTCCCCTTGCTCAGTGGAAATTGTTGCTGTGTGGCACCTGTTCACTTACCATGGTAGTAGCACTGATAATCCAGGCCCCACCTGCTCCCCCAATCACCAGCATGTCTCCTGTCTTGGAGATGAGGATGGAAGGCACCATTGCTGAGGGAGGCTTCTCTCCTAGAGCAGAGACAGAGTATTATCCTTTCCATGTGGCTCTTAAAAGGATTGGAAGGACACAAGTTCGCCTACCTCACCTTTCTTGTATTTCCCACAGAAAACCAAGCTACTACTTCTTCCTAAAGAATCTCAAGACTTCCAGAAAAATGAGTTTCCTTGTGCCCAAAGCCTGTCTCACAAGAAGCTGGACCTTTATGGCACAGTCTGAACAGGAAGATCCTCTTGATGCAGAACAGGACATCCCAGAAGTATTCAGGGCTCACTGCAGTTTATTCAGCCCAGCTGAGGAACCCTTGGCAGCAATCCTGCCATGATGTCCTCTCCTGGCAGGCCCGAGGGATGCTGCACCAAGGATAGCTGATTGCATAGAGCTGTGTCTGCACCAGCACTGCTGTGTTACAGAGCTCAGTGCAAGGCTGCAGCATTACTGACTGTGCAGCAGCTATATATTTAGAATCAGAGATGAGCCTAAAATGTCAGCAGGCCTGTCTTAGCAGTAGTTTTTTCACTTCTTCCCTCTCCTTCCCATCAATCAGTGATCTGCTTCAGCACTTTTTTAAATTTCTGATTTCTCTGGTCAGAATCCAAAACTCCTGTTTGTCCATGCAAGGGGATATGTGAATAGACACAGACACTCTACAGGGCTTTATCCTCTTTTAGTCTGGAACAAACTTGCTCTCATCCAGGCCTATGAAAGGAAAGAGTACCTGTAGTTTACAGGTAGTCTCTGCCCCCTTGTGCACAGCCTGTGTATCCACCTCCTGACCTCGTGCCGTATTTTGAGGATGAGAATGCTCACCTGGGTTAATGCTTCTGTTTGCTATGCAGAAATCAGCAAGTTCATTATTTAAAATGATCCCGGTTTGGTTAGAATACACAAAGGAGCCAAACCTGCAGGGGGTAAAGATGAAGCCTTTCAGTGCCCAGGGCTCTCCTGTTGTTGATGACATTAACTGAACAAGGCACCCTGTGGGTTACCTCTGTTTCCTCCCAGCCTGCAACTGCACCAGCAAGAGTGTCCAAAAGGAATTCATGCTGCTGATGATGCCAGAAGCAAACCCTCTGTTACTATTGTATTGCCCATGGGGATTTGCTCAACCCACAGACACTCAGCAATAGCTCGGCAAGTTCTTACATCCTCCTGAATTGTGATGGTCCTTGGAGCTGATGCTCACAGACCTTTGCTGTCATATGGAAAAGGCATTCACAAGTAAGGAGCTGCCGAAATCAGCGAAGCCCAAGGGGTTTGTATTTCTGGCAAACAGCCCTTGCAAGGACCCCGTGAACCTGGCACATGGCCTGTGTGACTCAGTCACCCCCCCTCGGCTACTCACGGGTAGTTGATGGTGCTGGTGGCGGACACGGCACTGCCATCTGCAGCGAGCACGGAGATGTGGCTTGTGCCCATGCTTCTGTATTCGCCGTTGTAGATGGACTCCATCAGGTTGTAATGGCTGAGCGGGTGGTCACCACGAGCGTCTATTCGGTGCCTGGCGAGCTCAACAATCCTGTCAGACAGCATGGTCCCCACAGTCACCTGCAACCACAGCAAGGACACTGAGCTGGAGCCGCCACAGCACGGGCACGTCTCTGGGCACGTGGAAGCCTGGGGGATTCAGCCCCAATAGTCAGAGCTTGGGGCCTTCACTGGCAGCAATAGGTCCCAAGCCGCTCTCACCCCAGAAAACAACTGAGCCACACTGCTCTTGACTAGCAGCTCCAAGTATTTTCTTCCCTTCCACAGCTGCAAAGCAGGAGTGCCAGTGTTGTTTGGTACTGTAGCACTGTACCCATGCACTGTGCCAGCTCACCTGAGCTCTAGAGAAGGCTGGGTCACTCATGTGGGGTCTTAGCATGTTGCCAAACTTCAGGGCCTCTGCAATGTGATGGTAGGTTTCTATCTTCTCCTCAGGTGTTGCCAGTGATGCTTTATGGAGTTTATAGTCTATGGAGTAAGATGATATAATTTTGTTAATAGACCCAAGGCAAGTTTTTTTTCAAGTGTGAAAAAAAAAGCTGAAAGGAGCTTCCTTTTAAGTCCCAGTTCTTACTAAGTATCCCCTATGCTTTAGCAGGATATGGACACAGAAACAATCAAGTACAAATTTTCACTATTACTTCAATTTCTTTTGAAGCCTTGGGAAAATCGTGTAACCTTCGACCTTTGCAGCAGCTACAGTGATGCTGATCCACTGTATGAATGAGCCAGTTCATCACCCTGCTGCATAGCACAGTCACACTGCTGCTCCCAACTCCATTTCTGCCCATTACTATTTTACCACTCTGGAGCAACACTTTGAAAAACTTCTTGCTCCCCCTTTTCCATTAGGAATTTACCTTCCAATACCTTGAGGATGAACATGAGCACTGCACCTCCCATGGGTGGTCCCGGAGCAAACACCGTGGTGTGGTTGTTGAGGGTGATGTTCAGAGCCGAGGACACCTCTGCTCGGTACGTCTGAAGGTCCTCCAGTGAGAGACCGGACCCTTCAACAGAGAACCAGGGGCTGGCATTAGCACATCAACTTGTCCTGGGGCTGTGGGTTGGCTACATCAGGGCACTGTGAAGAGCCATCCCTGTACATCCCAAATTCCTTCCACCAAGCACAGTGCTGTTGTCACGGGTCCTCATCTGCTGCCAAACCCCACAGGATGTCACAAAGCCTGAGGGAATTGGACAGGCCACTGCATGAGCACTGGGAGGAGAAGGCCAGAGCAGCAGGTGGTCTCAGTGCTGCTTCAGTTATAAGAACTGGACAAAGGTGGCCTCTTCCCATACCAGGCACCAGCCCAAGCAGCAAGGCAAAGGCATGTGTTGGCTTTCCCCTGTACAGGCTCACTGACAGCCAATGGTTGGGAAAAGGCCTATCAGGACTGACTACAGCTGTTACTCACCAGCCTTCCTGATATCCTCCACCAGAGCCTTTCCTATCTGTCCCTCATAAAATGCCGCAGCTCCATGTTCTGCTACAGCTCGCAGTGTTCGCAGCAGCGCCGGCCACCTGAAGGTCTCTCCACGCTTCAGAAACCTTTGACCAACACATAGCAGTGGGCTGTTAAAGAAGAACATTCATCAGTTTACTGCACGTGCTTGCTCTCTCCCCAGGGCCAATAATCTCTTTGTCCTGCCTGAAGCTGATCTGGTTTATGCACTACTTTATGCACTAGTTTATCGTGTGCTTTCCAAGGCAGTGCTACCCCACAGGCTACGGGGAGGAAAGCTCTCAGCCAAATGTGACCCACAGCACCAGGCACTCCTTCCCCAGACAGTTTCCTCCACATAATGCAACACTTTAGCCATGTCTCAGGTCAGAGGGGCTTCTCCAAACAGGTGGCTGCTGTCAGGGGACAATTTCCACACAGATGGAGGCAGGCCACAAGAGTGCCAGCTCTTCCTCACCAGTAGTCACGCTTAGCAGACTGTTTTGCTGTGCCAAGCCACTCTAAATTAAAAAAAAAACCAAAACAAAACAAAAAACACCACCACCACTTAAAAAATCCACTTCTGTGATTCCCTCCCACTCCATAGCAAGTATTCCCTGAGCACAAGCCACAGCAGCAGCCTATGTTCCACGTCAGCAGCCTGTGCTCCACATCAGCAGCCTGTGCTCCACATCAGCATCTCAGAGGAAGGGTCTGAGGCTGAGGGAACAGTGGTTCTCAAGCTGCAGTTTCATTCATGGGTCTTACCACAGGCTTTTTCCTGGAATGGAGAAGTTTGGGTGATTGATTATTTTGTCCACAATGGGGGAAACGACAAGTGGCTCTGAAAGGAGCTTGATGGTTGGTTCAAACAGGTCTTTCCATGGTAAGCGGCCATGTCGCTTGTGGGCTTCCTCATACCCACGGAGTTCTCCTGGCACAGCAATCCAGGGGGGACCTGAAGAGTACAACACCAGTGTCACACCCAGTAAGTCACTGGCAAAGCACTCCAATGGAAGTGTGAGTTTGTAGAGACAACCAAGGCTTCTAAAAGCAGGCTTGGTTTGTTTATTACCCTTGTCTGTTCACTTATTTCTTCCATTATCCAACAGAAGGGGTATAGGGAGGCCAGGACCAGACTCAGAGATGAGGTGAAAGCAAAACAGACAACAGGCACATGCTGCAGCAAGGGAGGTGGCAGCTGGATATTGGAGAAAAAGCACTTGTGGAGCCTGGTCAGACACCAGAGCAGGTGAAGTTGTGAAGTTCTCCATCTGTGGAGAAACTCAAAAATGTCATAGGATGAGGCCTTGAGCAGCCTGAGCTATCCATGATATCACTCTGCTTTGAGCAGGAGCTGGACCAGAGACCTCCAGCTGTCCCTTCCGACCAGTTATTCTGATTCCTTTTCAGGCTCTTCTCCCAAGGATAAGAACACCTCCTTCAGGAACTAGGACATGCACCAAAAGAAAATGTGCTAGGAAAGGAGAATGAACGCAGCAAGAAATGTGGAGAATCCAGGATGTGCTGCTAAAGCAAGAGTGCCTGAGCCCAGCAACCCAAATCCCAACATCTCAGGGTGCTTCCCCAATATATGGACACGGACAAGCACATTAGATTGATTTCTTTCATTTCCAGAAAGTCTGAGCAGTTATTGACTTTATTTTTCTCTGTAAGAACTGCTGGGAAATGAGTGAGTCCTTTGGGAAATCTGGTCTTGAACTGCAGACTTCCTATAAAGAGAAATTACATTGTGATTTCTCCTCATGCTGGCTCCCCACCCTCCTCGCTGGTCAGGCTGCCAGTGTTACCTAGTTATGGACCCAGTATTTTTTCCTGCTTTTGCAAAAGCCAATCCAGGTAGGGTGTGCTAAATTAAATGAAACTCCAGATAAAATCGGCGAGGTTCTCAGTTCCCCACCCTGAGCTTTGTGCACGCCAGGAGGGCACAGATCCCTCATGGCCCAGGCTGTGTCCTTACCAATGGGGAAACCAGGGCCACAGGCAGACAGTAAATTGTGAGGAAACGCTTGTGGGACTGTCTCGCGGGCGTTGATCACCTCGACTGTTCCTAGAGAGAAGAGGGAAAGGCATTACAGTCTTCCTGAAGCAGGTGAACATCACATTTTCAGCTGTAGCACCACACGTGCTCAGCTGCCCTAAATGGAGATTTCTGCCAAGTGTGTCCAGCACACCTGCAGGGTCAGGTCTTGGCACACCTTGTCCTTTGCTCCCTTGCTTTTATTTAGAGCAAACCAAACAGCACCTACCTGGAGACAATGAAGGTGCAGGGACAAGGCCAGGACTTGTCTCCAGCCAGTTAAGGTTGCCCCCAGGGTTCTTGGCCTGGGGCATGGGCTGGGACGTGCTGCTCCACACCTGATTTTTAGGCTCCTGCACTTCCTCTGCAGGTGGGACGTGTCAGAGACATAACATGAGCCTCAGGTTCCTTGGACGGCCATTTACCAAGTGATGGTGAGGCGGGTCCATTGTGTTTATAAGCAAAATGGTGATACTGAAAGACCCTCTATGTATCCGGGAGCTTAAAAGGAAAATATAAACAAAGCCAAACCCAACAAAACCCGCACTTGTATGCACTTGTGTTTCAGGTCTAGCCTATCATTTTGCCTCTTTCTCTGCCTTGTAATTTATCCTTTTCTGTGACAGTTCCCAGAGCCAGCTGTGCTGCAGGAGCCCACAGTGCTCCCTGGTGTACCAAGCACCCGAACTGTGCAGGGCCATGGGTGGCTCTGTGCAGCATAACCCAGGTAGCAGAAGAGGACTGTTGTCAGGAAAGAAAGTTACATGTCTACGCCAAAAGGAAAGAAAGAAAAATATAGGTGTTCTGCCAAATTAAGCTCTTGCATAAGATACACCCAAGGACTTCCAGATTCATGACTCTGTTAGACTACTTGGCAGGGGTTTTAAAATTCTGATATTGTTCCTGTGTTCGTTGTTGATTTTACTATTTAGATCTATAAGCTCTGGGGGCTTTTGGAAGCCAAGACTTAAAAAAAAACCCAACACATTAAAAACATAAAAGCAAGAATACAACACTAGAGGTTAAGCCAAACACAGGAAGGCTTCCCAGCAGGCCCTGAACACTGTCAGATTCTGAAGTGAAGAGGCATCTCCTGGGACAGGTCTCCCTGCTGCTTTGGGAATTCCCATGCCAGTGAGGGCAGTGAGATGCAGCCCCCATGTCAGCAGGCAGTGCCCGAGCTGCTGGGGCAGGATGAGCCCCTGAAGTCCCAGCCCAAGGACTCAGATGAGCTCATTTCCAGCACATGCCTCACTCTGCTCCTTTCTGATGCCATGGCAGCCAGTGGCATCTCAGCACTGCTCACACCTTGCTGCAGTCTGCTGTGCAACTTTGGAATTTGGGGTTGCTTTGGAGGGGGTAGGAGAGGCAAACTCAATTCATTTTATATCAGAGCTCTTTCCTCCCCACACACGTCCTTGCTGTGGAATGATGGTCACAGCTCCCTGTGATGGATGCTCTGGGCTAAGAGGAAAAGCCTGCATGCAGCTTTTATATTCAAAATATTCCTCTGAGAGAACAGGAAGGATTCTGACTTCTCCATGGGAGCTGGGGGTCTGCAGAGGGACAGGGCACAATGGAGAGGCCAGGGCTGGCCCATACCTGTGCTGGCATTATAGATGGTAAATATGACCCCACCACCCAGGCCCGAACTCTGAGGATTCATCACCGAGGTGCAGATCAAGCCAGCGATGGCAGCATCCACAGCTGTGCCTCCACTTTTCAGGATGTCCCTGAGGTGGAAAAGGAAGAAAAAAGACAATGTTACAATCCAGGAATGACAGAATGGAGGAACCACATGAAAATGCCCCCCTGCAAGGCAGCCCCAGCTTGAGGAGAGCAGGCAGCAGTGTGGGATGTGAGAGCACAGAGAGCAGCCTTTCTCTGTGGGAGTGAGAAGGAACAGTTAGAGGGAAAGAACGGGCAATCTGCAGGAGGAAAGAGCAACCAGGGACCAGAGCTGTGTGAGGCTGGTCTTATTCTGGGAGCTGTGGACAGAGAGGACTGCAGCTGCTCACAAATGCTGTTAACAAAAAGAGACAGCAAGGAGTTCCCAGGTGTGGAGGAGGATGCACTGGAGAGAGTTTTCCACACTCTGGGAACAAAACAACTGATCCCAAGGTCCCCAAATGCTATTCCCAGTAAAAAGGCATATGCTGGTCAGCTGGATGGGGCAGTGAAGCAGGAATGATGGGTCGATGTGAAGCAAACTCCTGAGATTTAACGTGTCAATTAGCACAATAGTAACTTCATTGCTCCTACAATCCTTCAGTGTGCCTTCCTGGGCTTATCTGATATTCGCACAAAAACACCCCCACCTCTCCCTGTGTTCCCAAAGACAAAACCAACAAAGAAATAGAAAAAAACCCAAACAATAAAAACCCCACAACCGTTTCTAACTAGGCACAGCCATATCAAAGAACACACAGGCATTAAGACATCCTCATGCTGCTGACAGCAATGAGGCTCTGCTACAGAAATGTGTCTCAACAAGTTCTTCTTGAGGGATCAAACACAGCTCAAAAACACCTTTTCCTTACAGTGGAAATGGGGTGGCGTTTTCTGCACACCCTGCCAGTAGCCAGCATTGTGTTTGCTCTGAAGGTTTCTGACTGTTTTATTGGGTTATTGCTCAGATAAGGCAAAGCCAGAAGGGAAAGCGGAATTGTTCATTAATTGCAGTGCAACTGCTCCCAGAGGCTGCACGGGAACACAGAGCAAACATAGGGACTGCTGTTTATTTTACATCCATTGATATGGCTGGGTCCTGCTGGGGCTGGGAACAGGATGCTGCCAGCAGGAGCACTGATTGTGGCTTTCCTTTGTTTCCGTAAATGCCTCAGAAGCACTGCCTGTAAGGCAACGGCATGTGGACCAGCGGGAAGAAAAGAAATGATGGGGAACCACGGGGCTTTCTGTTTGGGTTCTGCATGGTTTTTGGCCTCCCTGGAGCAAACTGCTCCCTGGCTGTAGCTCTGAACTTGGAGACTGAGGCTCAGGCTTGCCCATCCATCTCCTCGCAGCAGGGGATGGACTCCCCACACCAATGTCCCTGCCTGGTGTTTTACTGACACTGAAGCTTTTAATTGATGACAAAAGAGGAAGGAAATTGGGGCTTCCTGAGAAACTGAACCACCCCTGCAGAACGCCCAAGACAGCAAGTTGGAAGGTTGGGAAAAGAGGGAAGAAGGACCACTACACTGAGCCGGGATAGTGCTCCCCAGAGCCCCTGAATTATGGGCTATGAAGCAGCACATGTACAAAGCCTGGTGCCAGGGAAAGCCGTGGTTCTGGGATAACTGGCAGTGAAAAACAACTTTTAAAAGAAGCTTTGAGATCATATGGTATACATTTAAATGCAATGCGTTAAGACCTTATCGTATGCGTCAGGCACATTTCTCCAAAATCCTGAAAAGCCCCAAATTCTCACGCAAGTTTCCCAGCCACAAACACAACTGTGTAAGAGGTCTCACATCTTGTACTGCCTTGTGTCCTGGGATCCTCCTGCCACTGTCCCTCTGAAACCAATGCCATACACCCCTCACCATGTCCCCAGAAACACTTGTGCCTGGAGGAGCATTCCCTGATGAAGATCTTCATCCCAGTCTGCAGACTGGCCCCCAGTCTCGGCAGTTTTCTCTCCAGCCTCTCTGGAGACTGAAACACAGCAGAAAACACTCTCTGAGCTGGCTCTTGTTAAGCCACACATGGCTCTCTGAGCATGGCTCACCCACTTTCAGACAGAGACCTGCCACTTCCCAGTAAATTATGCCTGGGGAATTTACAACCATTACCTTTCTCGTCTATCCAGACCACACCCTGTCCAATTACGTGGCTCCCTTTATGGGGTTCACTGTTGCAACGAACCTAATTGTAATGCAAAATCCTAGAGAGACACATGACCCTCAATCAAAAGTCTCTGTAGAGATATCTCAGTGGCGTATCTGAGACATCTGATAACAGCTTTTCCTTCCAGACCCTTCCTGACACTTGGTTTCAGCTTTAGGTCTTGGTCATTGCTGTGTCAGCACCTCATGGCAAGAATCCCATGAGAGACATGGCAAAGTGTGGTATGAAGGCACCACATCACATCTCACTGCTCCAGCCACAAAGCAGAGCACACAGCTCCAGCATCCATTGCTGGAGCATCCAGCATCACATGCAGTGTGTAAACTTGAATCCTTCTGCTTCTGTGTATACAAACATCTAATAACAGTAGGAACAGTAACAGTAAAATAATAACATGGGAGTCAAAGTGTTTGAGAGAGGTTTTTACACAAACCGGAGCAGAATTTTTTAGACTTACATCTTTCTTTCCCAGTGATGTAAGTATGTCTTCTGTGTTTATACTGTCTTGGATTAATTTCAATTAAATCTGATCTTTGTTTTTTTTCTTCATAGCAGACACACCTGCTGCAGGTTTCACTCCAGAAACATACCCCCTCCTGAAGACTGGGATGCCCAGCCCTCCTTTCCCTCTCAGCCTGGCCTTCCTTGCCTCTGTCGAAGCCCAGCTGCAGCTCTCTGCAAGCTCCTCTAACTTCCTAATTTATTTCTAAGCCACTTACCCGACCTACCACCAAGCTGTGAAGAGTAAATTTCCCGCTTCCCCACTTAAAAATAGCCTTGTGTTTGTATACTGTAAATATTTATACCTTCCAAAAATCCATGGGTTTGCAGAGTTGCAAATTTTTTGCGACACTGGACAATGAAAATAAGCATCAACCGCAGAGCAGGGGCTCCGTCTGCCCCCCGAGCTGCTGCAGTGCCGGACGGAGAGCACGCAGGGGCCAGCATCGCTGCTCAGCCCCAAAGCGGGCACGGGGCAGAAACCCGGAGAGCTCCCGTGGTTAGAACTTGTCCTGCCTGTCAGTGCGAGGCACGACATCCACGACAAGCGACCCGAAAAGCCGAGAGGTCGGTGCACGTACCGGCCGATGTCAGAGCAGGTCTCGGTGTCGGCGGCCACGGCACCGTGCAGGTAGCGCTGGGGACCGCACCGGGGCTGGGTCAGGATGACCACGAGTGTCACGGCCACCGCCAGCACCCCCAGGGTCAGCAGCACCAGGCAGCAGATCTTCCCCGTGGACATGGCTATTCCTGTGCCGCCGGACGAGCTGGGAGGCTTTCACTCCTTTCGAGAAGGCGCCTGCTTTGCTCAGGGTGGAAACGAGAGGATCCCGGCAGTTTTGCGAGGGAGGTCCCGCCGCAGTGGGCTCTGCCCCCAGCGACTGAGGATTACATTGTTTTTAAGATTAAAAGCTGTGGAAAAGGGAACGGTGTGCTCTTTCTTTCCTACTCTCTTAGGTGTGAGAGGCTTTTCACTCTCTTTAATAAAGTAAACTTTTTCTTGCAGATCCACCAAGTGCCTTTTTTTTTTTAAGTCTCTGATGAAAACATTTAACACATTCACTACTGGAGCACTTCAAAGGGAAGCGCACTTCTGCACTGCTGCTTAGCTTCACACACTCTTGGCTTTCCCTTCATGCCACACAAAGCAAATTACCTAACAAAGGTGGCCTACATGGTGACTCACCGTGAAAATTACTTCAGTCCTACACTGCAAACTTGGGGTACTTCGTTTCCCTATGACTACTCAAAGAAGTAAAAGCTAAATACAATATACAAGGTTAGAACCTGATCTCTGACAGAGCAGCGATCAGCAGGTGAATTGTTACACGGTGAAATAGCTCTGTAAGAGCCTCTTATTCAGTTCTCCTTGGACTCATGAAGTTAAAGAAAGGGCTCCACATCTGCCACCTGTCTTTCTAAAAGATGTTATCTGTGATCCTTTCCCAGCTTGATTTGGGAGAAGGGGAATTCACCTGCATGGATTTACACACATATTTCAGTGCAGACTTCGAACATCTCCCACAAAACTTTATGTTATAACTAACCAATATTATCTCACGTCTCATTTCTCAAGAAACGGATTTGATAGGCTAAAATTTCTTTAGTGTGGTTGTATGTTCCTATAAGGTTATCTTGGGGAACTGAAAATAGTCCAAGAAAACAACTTTTTTTTTTTTTTTCTGAGATAAAACCATGGTCCCTCAGTAATAATTTGTTGGTCTCCACACCTCTGTCTCATTTGGCAAATACACTCTGCATGTGTAAACAAGCCTCTTCAGCTCTAATGTGACTCTTCATTTCATTCCATTGAAAAACATTGCTGATCTTGCTCTCAATCCCAATATGACTTTGATGTTTTGTTTTTGACAAATTACTCTATAACACTTAAAGAATTGTCATTCTGGTGCTTTCTGGGAAAGCTCTTCCCTTTAAATTCATAACAGAGCTGGAATCCCTGACCACTCAGTACCAATAGACTCAAGCGGATTTTGCCCATTCACTTTCATCAAATGCCATAGAAAATTCAACTGTAGTCTCCAAATTTCCATCAGATTTCCTTTTTAACTCAGCACATCAAACATCTCTATCTGGAAAGTTACTGTTGTGCAGTCAAGGAAGAGATGTGGAAAAAGGAAGACAGGTGAAAGCAAGTGTCACCCCAGACCATGTCTGGGACATAGTTATGACCTTCTCCAACCAAGGGCTGCCTCTCACAGGCAAACCCATTGGTGTTTTTGAAACAGAAATGAAGACTGAGCCTCCTTGTCTCCTTCAAAGTGTAACCTTTACAATCTCATTGGTGCAACACTCAACTTTGACTGTATGAGAACACAAAGTCTGCACTGACCCTCCCAGGTGAGAGGTTGCTTAGCAGTTCACATGCTGGGACTCAGCATTTTGACCTCTATTTGTTTGTTTGTTTGTTTCTCAAAACTTTCACATTTTCTGGGAGCACAGTTTGCCTTCTCAAGCCAGTGTCCTAAATATCTTCATTTGCCTTTGTCTCTACTCTATCCAAGTTACATTGCAGCATACCCAAGAGGATGCCTCGTTCTGCTGGTGTTTGTTTGCAGAGCATTGCCTTCAGTCACCAAGCTCTTATTGTAATAAATTAAGAAGTGCATTTTACATTTCCCAACTCTAAATTAAGTTTAAACCATTGGAAAAGAGTCTAGCAAGGTTTCCAAGAGCATGCAACCAAAAGCCAAACTGGGTGTATTTCACATGTCATTTGTCTCATCCTCCAGTCATGTTTATTATAACCCAGGAATACACAACATATAGTTGGTATAAACAACACACAGTTGTCTCTATAGTAATCAAACAACAAAAATAATGGGCATTTGACTCAGTACAGTTTTTCAGAAACTGATACACGCTACCCTTTGCACAGTGTTTTCCTTTGCACACAAACAAGTTTTCCTTATTGAGGGCCATTGGTATTCTCCCACAAAACCCAGATTTTCAGACATCTGGAAAAAGAGATACTTGCAATCAGGAAATTTTGGTATTCAAGATCTCATTCATATCTCTCTTCCCTCTGTTATTTCTCGGAATTCAGGACGAAATTAACTTTTCCCTGATTCAGGAAAACCAAACTCTGAAATCAGAAAAGGGAAATGTGCTCTAAAATTACTCATGGACTTCTGTTTCGCTGAGATTAACATTTAAGTACCTTCTGAACTAATGTTTTTTGGTTTTCCTTTTAATTTCAAAGGATGCCAGGGAAAACCCCCCTCCAGTTCTAGCTGAGAAACTTGGCAGTACATCTCCAATCTTGAAAACACACTGCTGGCTGTGCTTTTAATGGTTAAACAGATTCCTCCTGCAAACCCCGGAAGGGTTGGAGGGTGACCATGAGCAGTCCATATACTGGGAGTGCAGCAGCAGGATAGTGATGGATGACTGGGAGAGGACAAACCTACACCTTGAGGAGGACAAGTACCTACAATCCAGCACTACTCTGGCACTATTTTCCTCAGCCACGCTAACTTTCAGTTTCCCACTTAAAAGATGTCTCTTTGTGGGCTGTAAGTATGAACAAAGGGAAAGCACTTGAACAGGACAGTCACGGGAACCACTCCTCACATCACTGAAAGCAAAAAAGGACCCAGCAGAATTCAGGGGTTCCTATATCTTTGTTGAATTTTTCAAGATTAAAGGCAGATCTGCTTCTTCCTTTCCTGTTGGTTACAAAGCAATACCTGAGAGAAATGCTCTGTGGAACCCAAACCTGAACATCCTGTGTTCTACAGTGACAGTAACATACTGAAAGTCAACTTTTGCACAGCTCTACTTAGTGGGACACATGGCACAAACCACTGCCCAAGGGAAACTCTTCTCCATTAACTTGATTCGATGAGGATATCCAGGCACAGTTTACTGCAAGCATCAGCATTTCATTCTTCCTGTAACAGTGGAGCCATGCTCAAGGTTAGATTAACAGTGAAACTTTCTGATTCAGTCTTTAACTCTTTGAGTGCCCTTCTGGACCAAATCCAGCAGTTTTTTTAAAGACTGAACCTCATTAGTACAATCACTGTAACAGCTGAAAGTATTGGCAGTGGAAAACAAAAGGGAGCCTTGTCTGCATCCAAAGATACCAACAGTAAACTCTGTCTGAACTCTGTATTGACTAAAATAGCAGCTGCTACAACCTTTTCTTTTTGCCCCTTTTTTTTTTTTAAAGTTTATTGTGTTAGTTTAGGGTATATAGAAACAACAGGGAGTTTTGTTTTAAGACGCCATCTGAAAACAACCTCATCCTCTCAGAAAGAGGAGCAAGCATGGGAAATATTTTCTAAAAATCCCCTAAATGAGAACTGTGGCTTTTCTGGGATTACCAGGTAAATGACAGAGCTGTACTGCTGAGAACAGTGAGCCTTTCCAAAGTGTTTAATCATATTGCAGTCTTTGAGTCAGGAGTCAAGACCAGCATCTGGATTTCATCTCCTCTCCAAAATGAGCAGGACTGGTCAATCAGAGAACAAACAGAGCCAAAGAGACCATGTGGAGACAGCAGGCCCTGTGTCTGCCTATCCCTGCAGCTGCTGAGAATGAAAACACAGCTTCCCTGCTGGAGTTCTGCAGTTTCCTACCATCTCACTGGATTCCAGTAAGATCCACCAGCATCAGAGCTGGAGCTGAAAGGGAGAGTGAGGGAGAACATGAGCAACTGGTGCAGGAAGGGTAGAAAAGGACCAGGATGTGCCTCTGGAAGCCACAAGCTGCTGGAGAGACTCACACTTGCCTTACACTCCCCTGTCATGAGTCCCAGCTTAAACATGACCCAAAATCTCTGCACCTCTGCCCTCTCCCTGCTGCACTTCCAGCTCTTGGGAAGGACAAGTCCTGGAAATACAAGCCAGGTGTGTGAGTGCTGCAAGTCAATAAGGATCTCAGAGACAGCACACACAGAAAACCAGGGCAAGCTGAGTTTTTCTGCTAGGGAAGGGGGGAAGAGCAGGTTCTTGAATGCCCTTGTGATCCTCAGGTATTTCACAAGCAAAGCAATGGAGAGGCTGACAGAAGGCTAAAAAGCAGCATCATGAACAGCCCTTGCCATTTCCTGGTGCAAAAAATGAAGATTACTCCTGATTGTGAAACTACAGACATAGGCTCCTGGCTCTGTCTCGGTTCCAGGGATAACAGCATTGCTTCATAATGACTTTCCTTCCTTCTGAATGGCCCTGGGAACTCGTGTGAGGTAACCCTTTCCTTGTGCAAGAATACAAGAAAGTGCTTTCCTCCCTAGAAACTGCAGGAGCAGCATGCAGGGAAATAGAAAATCAGTGTTCTAGAGCTTGTTTTCTGTCCTTTTCTTTTTCCCTGCTCATCTTTCACTGCTGCTTTACTTTGGAAATTCCCCAGTATTCAAATATTTTCAAAAATGCTCTTTCCAGTTTCTTGCACAATTCCCTTTGGAACTGCTGTATTACTTATCCTTAGCCACTTTCCCACACAGTGATCACTGTAATCCTTTCTTCCTTCTAAATTTTACACTCTTTCCTCTAGGGACATGCTGACATTATTGTCCCAAAATTTACTCAGCTGGAACATGGGGTAGAAAATGCAAAAAGTCAACTGTTGCTCATTCATGAGAATGAAAAATGGGAATGGAAAAAACCCCACTTCCCTGCATTCAGAATTGGATTAGTAATCTTTGTAAATATTAAAAGTATAGTGTAAGGATATCTGAGCTGAGCTGGATGTGTGCTACATATTCTTATTTCAATAGAGAATAAGCCATTTTCATAATTCCATGCATATCCATCCTTTCTTTTCTACCTTATATATTTAATTTTAAGACCTTTTTTTGCACAACAGCTGGTTACATTGATTACTGTACTGAAGTAAGACATTTTTAGCTTATCAGATTGGAGAATGTAAGTAAATAACTGTCAGCAATATATTCTAGTTCTCATCAATTACAGGATTCCTTTCCAAATCATGTGGCAATAGCTGTACCAGCACATTTCACAAGTCTCCTCTGGATTCACACCCCAAGGCAGTACAGTAATGTGTAGACTTCCACAGAACTCATCAAAAGAAAGGTAGTTGCATGAAGAAAAAAATTTGACTCAAGAAAACCTTGAGGTTTTGGGTTTTTTTTGTTTTTGTTTTACTAACTTATTTACTTACTGCATAAAAAGCAGAGCTATTGGTCTTCATGCCAAAGGGCAACTGGAAGCAGCAGCATTTAACAAAGAGAAACAGTTTCTACATGGTGCACCAGGGTCAGTGTAGAAAGACATAAAATAAATAATGCACACAGAAACATCTGGGGTTTGTCTGCAGTAGATTAAAAGACTCCCAGCAGTGACTGGACATGGTGTCCTAGTTTAATGAAAATTAAATTAATTTGAAAGCTTTTGGAACACAGAAACTGGTTCACCGTGTGCATCTCCAGAGCTCCATGCCAGCAGCCAGAATGGTGCTGAAACAAAAAAGAAATGGACTTGGTCCTTCAGCCTCACACATCATCCTCTCTGAAAATCAAGAAATCAAAACCCAACTCCAGGTGCCACAGCCATGAGACTAATGGCTAATTGCATCTTGGTTTCTTTCTTGGTCCCTTCTCCTTCCTGTCTGCACCAGTGACTTTCACAACACTTCCACTTTTGCTGCTTAGTTCAGGCAGAGTCTTTTGGATGCTGTTCAGGAGCAGTGACCAACCTTTCTGTCACTTCAGGCCCCAGGATGAATTACAGAGGGCTGAGATGCACAGCTCTCTCATCAGGTGACTGCAATATTCCCATCACATTACTCCATCTTTCCTCTTCTGTGCTGCTTTCTTTCCCAAGATCCTCCTCATGCACACACAGCCTTCCCAGCTGGCAATCCCTGGTGCAGCCTCTCGAGTGCTGCACAGCCAAAAGGCATTCCATCCCCAAACCATGTGGAATCCCTAATTGGTTACAGAGATCCTCTGGGTTGCCCAAAGCCATGGGCAGTGCTTTATTACTAAAACTTAATCTCTCTCCTTTCTGGGGACATTTGGTGCCTGGGGCCACTCTCTCCCTGACAGCTCCCTCCTGACATGGCCCAGCCTGGCCGTGCCTCTCCACAGGGACAATCCTCTTCTTTCAGCAGCTCTGCCCAGCATACAGCACTTCCTGGAATGAGAAAACTTAGTCCCTTAAAGTCAGGCAGCCATCACCAAGGAGTACCCTAACCCCAAAAGAAACACTCTGGAGTCAGCCCTCAGCAGGGCCTGTGCTCCTGCCAAAAAGTAATCAGCACTTTTTCTTTTCTTTGCCTGTTCTCACTCCCCACAGCCTGGGGTAACTAAGAGACAAGTGCAACTCAGTTCCTGGGTGTCAGTCTCTATTTCATGTCAAATGCTAAAAAGGTGCCGCTTCTCAGTCTTGGAGCCAAGTTGGACTTTCCCTCTTCTGCTTCCTCCTCAAGGTCTGACACTTGCTGCAGAGTCAAGGGTAGATCACTGCTGCATCCCAGAAACCTGCCAACCCTGGACTCGCAGCAGGATGTACACATTTCATATTTCCTTGCCTGACATGAAATTCAGTCAGTCTGAACAGGGTTGGATACACATATAAAAACACTGATCACACACATATTGGTGGCCAGGATTGCCCAATACCATATTTTGGAGGCTTGTTTACTCAAGGCCAAGCAAACAGACATTTTAAAAGCATAAACTCAGTAAAAGCAAAAGTGTTTATATACAGAAAACTTCTCTGTTCCTTAGACATTACTTAGAAAGAGAAAAAAATTTATATTTTAAAAACTGAAATAGTTCAACATTCAAATGTAAAGCCATTCAGTGCAGCCCTGTCCCTGTTTCATCTGAAGAACATTTGTCTCATTTGCTTACATTCAGTTTCCACCCTTTCTAAACAGTAGGCTTAGATGTTGACTAAATTTACATTAGAACATGAAAACAGACAGGTGAGTCAAACTGAGAGCCCCACAGCTCCTGTCTCTGACAGCAGACGGCAGTGGATGCCCAGGGAAGACTATACAGGAAGGGTATGGCAACAAATGTGTAGTGATTCTTTCCTAAATGCTCTCCCAGCCTCCAAACACCTACAACTCGGAAACTTCCTGAGCCACAAATGTGCTCTTTGTATCTGATAACCCTTGACAATTTAGATTAACGAATTTCTCCAATTTCATCCAGCTTCTGATTTTATCTGGGTGATAAAAGAGCAAAACACATCCTTGTTGTGCTGCTTCCCTTCAGGACTCTCGGGCCCCTAAAACGCTTCTGTTCCAGCAGTTGAGTGGTGAGTCTCCACTTTGGAAAAGCAGGAATGGTCAGAGTAGCTCTATTTGACCTAACAAAACACTGTCTCTTCACCATCTGAGAGGATCTGTGCTGTCAGGCCCCTCACCAACTGCTCCACCCGCAGCGAGTCCAGAGCCACGAGGTCACTGTGGAAGCGCTGCGTTCAGAGCAGGCAGCACTGGCACTTCTGCTGAAACTCACTGCTAATTCATGACCCCTGTGACACCCTCCTGACTGCAGCATCTTGACCCCTGAAGACTCAGGGAGGAGCCCATGCAAGGGCCTGGAATAAAGGTTTTGGGAACATTATTCTAAGTGAACAATCAGAGAGAGGGAAACCCGCTGTGTCTGAGAGAGCTGCCTGTCCTCTGCAGGACCCTTTAGGTGACTGAGCCAACTTTTGGGGCTTGTCTGAAAAACAAGATGAACTGCAGTCATGGCCCAGCAGGAGTCCTGGAACATGAACTAAAAAGGGATTTATAACAAGAAAGAAAAAGGGAGATTTAAGTAACTGCTTGCTCTTGTCCAAAACCACAGGCTTTATCAATTCAACCATAACCCTGCACCAAAGTCTAGCTCGGGGATGTCCCAAAAAATGCAAATATATTGTGACAGAAGAGTTCAAGATAAACACAAATCAAAGCTTACAAATTATAAACTTCATTTCCCATGACCCACTAGAAACCCAAAAGCAAGTTCTCAGCCCAATTATATTTATGTTCACACCTGAATATGATTGAGATTCAAGGTGTTAACTGCTGAACCAACATTCACAGCAGAAGCAGTGGCAACATATCTGTCTCACCGAGAACACCTGGTGGACTGGAAATCATCTCCAACAGAGAACATGACAGAGAATATTTACATCAGACTACAGTTAAGAGCTGCTATCCATAATAGCCAGCTTCCACATGAAATTAAACTTGCTTCTGAGTCCAAGAAGCTCCATTGGTGGTTCTTCAGTGACTCAGCAAAGAGAGGATTAGAGGTGACTACTTGCTGCAGAGGACAGGTGTCTGTGTTTTCAAAACTACTGTCACAGTAGTACCCTCAACAACAAGAAGCTGGAACTGGCCCCCAGGCTCCTCCTTGCTCCAAGCTGATGCCTGTTCATTTGTGACAGAATTCTCATCCTGCAAATCACAGATATTGTTCTTGTAAAGGGCCTAAGTTTTGTTTGTCTTGGAGTTGCAATTTGGCATTTCTGTTCAGCCATGAAGTGTCAGTAATAGTAAAATGATTTAAAAGAACTGGAACTATTTAAAAGATAACTAGTGAATTTGTGGTTTTCTTCAGGGCTGACTTTACTCTAAACAGAATTTAACATACCACAGGGATTTTGGTCAAGGAGCTGGCTTTTCAAGACACTGCCAAGATCTCCCGAACAAGAAGAAATGCATGTGACCACAGCTTTACCTACGCTGACGTATTAGCACCCTGCACTCTATACAGCCACATTCACACAATCTGGTGTCAAACAAAGACTGTTCCTTGGTGTTTAGTCACTTCCTTTGACTAGAAGTAGTAGGAATGTCAAATCCAAATGCTCAGAGAACAGCAGAGAACAATATGAAATGGACAGCAATAGGCAAAGAATCACAAAACTACAGCTCGAGGGTGGTGGTGAAGCCATGTGAATGCCTAGATGTTAAACCATCACAGACAGGAAGCAAAGAAGCATGGAGCTGGAATTTCTCAGCATGCTAGAAATGTGAGATATGAATTCTAAGGGTTGAAAAGCAGAACACATTTCTGGGAAATAGGGAAGAGTTTAAAAAAAAAGGATACAGGCTTGAAAACAAAGTTCATTAGTGAAACTGGGAACTCTGCCCTCTCCCTGGACCTCTGTGCAACCCTAAACACAATTTGACAGTGGGGGCCATTAGAAGGATGCAATGAACTTAATCTCTGTTTACATAGGAGAGTGGCTCTGTCCCAAGTAAATAGAGTGGATGTTGAGGCTGTATAGTGTTAACCCTGGCTGTGATAGAGAAAAAAATCGTGGCATGTTCTTTCCCTCTGTGGCAGTGACAGCCCTAATGCTTTTGGCATGAGTGGATCACACCAGGGTATCGAGGGCTGCTGTGCAGGCTGTCCACCTCTGCTTCTGCTTCCACCCCAGTGAACTGGGGGGCCTGGCTTGGTGCTGGCACGGGCACCATCCACACTTAGCACAGCAAACACAGCTCAGAAGGAAGCAGAGGGATATAAGGCTCTGGTTGAGAAGGCAGTAGTGGGTTAACCATTGGACTTGATGATCTTAAACGTCTTTTCCAGCTTAAAGGATTCTATGACCCCACTGTCCCTGCCTAAGAGCCACTTGGCCCCATCGCTCACCTAGCCCTAAGACAGCACTTATCCATGGGGCGCTCCACTCCCCCAGGCAAAGGATCACTTGGGGGAGAGCCCAAGTAAAACCCTTCACTTTATTGCAGTAACACCTCTGAACTCCACTGTCACTAGATGGTTGAATTTCTCATTCTCAGAGCCATAATCTTGACTCTAAACCTTGACTGGGCTCTAAGCCAAGATATCAACCACATCCCCAGCTTACATGGTGTTGAGGGAATCCTACCAACAGCCTCCCAGCTGTTTTGACAACTCCTTTTGTTGTCCCTCTCTCACTGTTCATCCAGATTTTTCTTTCTTTGATTCCTCACCCTAACTCAGTGCCTGTACCAAGTCTTATACAATGGGATACATCACAGAACCTGGTGAAGTTTAGGTAGGGATGAACCCAACAGTACCCAAGGGCAGAGCTACTACTGTTCTCTAGTAATGCTTTGATGAGTAGTCTGGCCTATCAGGTGGGCTGCTTTATGAAAAACATCTGTGCATAATCCATCAGTGCCTCAGGGCATTTAGAAACTAGTATTCAATTTAGTTAATAGATTGGGAGATGAGGACACCTACAGGAGGAGGCTCTTCCCCAGGCTTTTCCTTTTCTTCAATAATGCTGTTGATGTTACACCATGTTTTGTGTTGCACAAAACAGCTGGTAGGTCTGGAGAAGATGCCTGAGAGTGCTCTAGGTCCACCCAGAGCTCTTCTGTGAAATTGCTTACATACTCCCTCTAAGGACATGCTTAAACACTCTGTGAATCCTTGATCACAGAAAGCTCATATGCCCTTGGAGATGTTCAGATAAGGTGCAAAGTGTAAGGCAGTCAGAGGGAGCAGATTTGGTCCAGCTGCTTTTCCATGTGTAATAGGGAGCATAAATTTTGGCAGGATAAAACTGGGCTGATTTAAAAGCCCTCTCACAGCTGTGGGGAACAGCATTTCAATAACTCTCAGTTGACATCACCTTAGGTCCTTACAGCTGCCAATGTTTTTTTCTCCTCTGTTA
This sequence comes from Empidonax traillii, assembly GCF_003031625.1. Taxonomy (NCBI): domain Eukaryota; kingdom Metazoa; phylum Chordata; class Aves; order Passeriformes; family Tyrannidae; genus Empidonax; species Empidonax traillii. The sequence goes on from NW_020955531.1 coordinate 343,004, forward strand.
TGACTTGTTCAGCATTTCCCAAACTTCAGAATCTGAAGGCTATAAGAACAGGACATGAAGACATGAGGTGCTGCCCACACAACCTGAACTCTATCCTTGAATGACAATCCAGTCCAGGCACGATTCCTACTCTCAGTCTGTCTCTGAGCTTCCTAGAACAGGAGCTGTTGATAGTTACAGCCATATATTTAAATGGCACAACAGAAATAACCCTGCACATGGTACTCATCTGAATCCCTTCATCTTTATGCAATAAACTGTATTTCATTTTAACCAACAGCAATCCTACAAATCACATTCATTTCCCACCAAAGTGGGAATAAAAATTTATGTTTCCCCTCAGGCAAATGTTTTACTTCTTCTCCAAACCTGGAAGATTTACAAACACCTATTGTAACATTCACTATTCAATATTTCATAGTCAGAAGCAAGATTATAAAGTTTTAATATTTGGGATAACGAAACAATGTGATGCTCTGCTTTTTATGATATTCCAGAAAGCCCTTAGGTACCATCCTCCACCCAATACCATCCCACCAACCTCCCCACATTTAGTACAGGTTGACACACAATGAAGAATTGCAGGGTTTATTTTAAATCCACTCTCATGGTACAAAATAAACTTCAGCCTGGGAAAACTGGCAGGTGAGAACTTCATGTGCATAAGATGAATTGTTGGTTGTTTTCTCCCAGCTCCAGGTAGCTCCGTGTCCTGCTTTCACACACAGCAGGCGTGGGCCTGGAACACAGTTTGCCTTAGGTTGGCTCTAACACCACAGGCAGCAAAGCAATAGAACAGGTCATGTCCTACTGGGTCCCAAATCTTAGTTCTGGGGCCCATTTTGCAGTTATGCTCAGTACTGCTGGAAATGCACCAAGAAATCTGATTCAGGGTAAGAACAGCCTGTTCCAAGACAGTTTCTCTCATTTCAGCATTTAAAATGCGCTCGAATGTTTGGCTCTGCATCCAAAGCAGAAACTCTTAATTCCATCCTAACATTATACAAGTGCAAGTCCCATATGACTGTGAGATGTTATCATGGTAATTTTGGTTACAGAACTGGGCAGTTGAAATGAGGAGAAAAAAAATTAAAGAAGCTAATAATGGATGACGGGAAATCTCGCACATTCAAAATGCTGTTAGATTAGAAAAGAACTTTAACTCATGTACTGCAAGGAAACACATCCATCTTCCACCTTCAGGGAACAAGAAAGTATCAGCTTCTGAGAAGTTAAAAATCGTATAAATCCAAACTATCTTTAAAAGTGTATTTGACCGAATACAAATGTCAATACCATTTCTGTAAACATCTTCATGCAAATTTCACGTGGTCAGGTCAAATAAATAAATAAAATCAGACAATAAATGTGCTTAAAAACTTAGAAAGGTGAATCAACACCAGAAGTTGCTCTGAAATGCAGTGCTGAATTTTCTAGAGGAGCAGCTAAGGGGGGGCTGAGGAGTCAAATGAACAGCACCCATCTCACAAGGGGATTCAGAGTCAAAACTCAAAGACAATATTCAAACATACATGAAGCAATTGTCTATGGCATGTTAATTTCTAGGTCAAATACACATGTACTCCCAACATCTCACTGGAGTCTTGTAGTAACTGAATCTCTATTATTCTAGTAGAAAGATGAGATTCTGCCCACAGTCCTTTCCATGCATTCTTTCAACTGACAGGCAGTAATACCAACCTCCATGATTTTTTTCCAAGCTGTGCAGTGTATGATGTTTCTCTCAGGGATGTTGCACGTAATTTAAAAAAAACCCCATAACTAACACTTTCTTAAAAAGGCCTCATGAACTCTCCTTGGAGCACTTGGACCTGGTAGTACCAAATCAGAGGCAAAACAAAGTGTCTCTCCTTCAGCTACCAGGGAGCCTCGTCCCAAATCACAGGGGTGTTGATCAGCGTAAGGAAACAAATTCCAGGAGCCATTTCAAGGCTCCCCTTCCTAAAGCTGCTCAATAGCAGATGCTTTGACTTAAAGGAACTTCTGTCAGAGGACACTCAGCTTTTTCAGTACTTATCTTAAAAGGTCCACAGGAAAATAATTCTGAGGACAAAAGATCTCCCAGCACTGAGGTCAACCCCAGTCCTTCCACTGCTTTCTGCAGACCCAGAGCCCCATCCAGCATTCACAGAAGCTTCTTACATGAGGCTCCACTTCCTACCTCTTTTTTATACTCTTTTCTGAGGTCCTGTGACTGATCCTCCTTCATGGGCTCTATGCAGTTCCCCATTCATACCTCATTGTGCTTGTCAGGCTGAAGCAGCCAATATCCAAGGCTTTCAAGTGTCACCTCCTGGTCACTCACCCCAGCAATCTACATTGACTTCTCTCTTCTTGAGTGCCAGGAGCTAAAAACTGCATGTTCTAAGAGCAAATTATTCACATGCATAAAAGGCTGAAGAATCAGGAAGGATAAAGATGAAAGCCAGCTGGCAGACAGCCATTAGTGGGAGAGACATTCTGCTCCCCAAATATGGCTTACAAAAGGAAGAGGAGATTATTAAAGGTATCATTAAATAGATTCACTGCTCTTTAAGAATGGCAGTATCTGGTTTTAACTGGAAGGATAAAAATAACATGAAATACTGTATCAGTTACAAAACCAACCAACTACAGCTTAATTCCATCCTGAACTGCCTCCCTTCCTAGGGCTAATATTTCTTCTTTATTATATTTCATTTTGTTAAACAGCTTAGAGCTGCATTTACTTGTTTATGTTTTTTTGGAGTTACTGGGGTGATAAACGGACCTGGATGCTAAAGTAATCCAAGGACATCTTGCCATAGTGATAAACTGGTTCTTTGGGAAAACTAACCTAACACAAATCTTGTAGATAGAGAAGCTGCCTTTCAGGGACACAGAAAGAGCAATCATGTTTGTAGGCACACAGCACTGAGGAGCAAGGAACATCACTGTGACCTCTGCTGAGGGACAGAGGCTTCCCCACCACACTGGTGAATACCATGCAGCTGGGAAGACTCTGGGAAATGTGTAGGAACACAAAGAGATACCTATTCTAAGTGAGAACAATGATTACCTGACATACAACAGATTTCTCTCTGGAAGGCCCAGACTGTACAGCTGGAAATGCACAGAATTTAGAGGCCAGTCTGGGGGTCTGTAACAAATTCCACAGTCAGAGCATCATTCCACAGGGCTGCACATCCAGGTGTATGGTGGAGGCACAGCCAAAGGTAACCCCCCTTCTTCACAGTGCCCCATCCAACCCTGTGTGTAGAACTGCAACTCACCCGGGAAAAGGTGACACTGTCCTCAACAGCACTCTGCAGAAACCTGGTGAACTGAGAAACAGGAACATCAATTTGGCAGAGTATAAATAGCAAGCAGAGCTCCTGCTGCACGCTTCAAGTATTAAAGCTAAGCATTCATCCTTAGCTTACTGCATCAAGATCTTGCTTTGCAAACGTGGCAAAATATTTGGAAATGAAACTGTAGCTATCAGCTTGAAGTACCATTTCCTTCAAAATCAACAGGAAAAGCTTCTCACAAATGGAACAAAGAACTAGAATGGAAAATAGTACATTAAATGTTGTTTTACTTCTCGAAGCCCAAATCCCAGACCTCAACCCCTATATTAACAGAGCAAAACGCAGAAAGTAGTTTCAGCACTAAGAGTCACCATATTCAAACTTCCTCAGACTCCTGATCCAAGAGTTGCTTTAGCCCCCTGCACAATGCATTATGTTCACACACTCAGCCATCAAGACTCACGTTTTATCCCAAGTGTTGAAATGCTGAGATTACTTAATCCCTCAGGCTCCTGGATTCATGTGATTATGCAAGAAATCCAGCTTTAATTAAAAACATTTCTAGCCTGGAGAAGAAAATCCTCAAAATGGGATTGTTTAAGTTGCAAAACTCAAAGTACACACTGCTTATTGATTCAGACTATTCTTAAGAATACATATTCAGACTATTCTTAAGAACACATCAAGACTGTGGGAGGCAAGCTGGAGCTGATACCATGCTGTCATGTAATATCTTAAGCAATCTGTCCCAGCTAAATAAATAAAACATACAAGGGACTGCCCAAAGAGCTGCACTCTGAAAGGAGGCAGACATGGGGATGCCTTGTCCTGCAATGGTTAAACACACCCTGAGTGCCTGCTGGCATTTCCTTCAGAAGGGTTAATGCTCTCTCAAATACAAATGAAGTCTCATCTTAATCCACGTGAACCTCTGATTTACAGCCTTGGCAGGCCTGTGCACGTTAGGGACTGTGCAAAGCTGATGTCTGCACGAACCAAACAGCTTTGGAGAGAGAAGTTGCTTCAACTGGACCAGAAACATTATGACAGTTCTGAAAAATCCCCTTTTCTCCTCACCTATATGAACCCAGGCTCTGTTCTAGCTGGTTTCTCATTAACTGATAGTCTGGGTTCATTCCCAGACAACTGAAAGTCTATATGTTTTCTAATTATTTCACCCATCCCTGACATATCAACACCCAAACAATTCTCCAGCCAAAAGAAAACATTTGACAGATCTTCACTGGTATGACACTCTAACCTGTCCCTACAGGAAGAGATTAAATTAATCCTGCACAAGCAACAAGGTCTGTTATCAAAACCCTGTGGTATTTGTCTAAATTAAATTATTTCTAAATTGTCTTTTCCTCTCATTGATTAACATTATCAGGTTAAAGTTCCAGTCACGTGTCCACAAGCTTGGACTTGTGGTTTGCTGCATCTGAGTCAGACTTCATGAGAAGCTGGAGTGTCTAAAAGCCTGGTTGTTTCTCCTTCCATATCCATCAGCTCTATAAAAGATGGCATCTTTCTCTACAAATACCACTTCATTTTAGAGGGGAAAAACCACTTACTAAAGCCTTGATGTGATACTCCTCCTGTGCCCAAACTTCCCATTGAAGTCTGAGGCCCCACATGATTTAATTGGAAGTTTTTCGGTATTGCTTTCAGAAAAGAAGGCTGTTTGAGCTCCAGGGACAGCACTGTGAGCACCAGAACCACACAGTCTGGTTTCTTACTTGTCCCAGGTGTTTAACCTGAACATCAGTACCAGTGCAAGCTGCCACTGAAGGATTTAGAGTCTTTTTTCCCCGGTGGATTTTCTGGTACTGAGTGTGGTATTAACTCACTCTACTATGCACAAATTGAGTCGTTCACCTTTAGGACAATGGCAGGAACTTAATTATCTCTGTAGAGTTTGACTGAAACTGTAATGCTGTAGTGATTACATCAAGGTGACAAAATGCTGTGAAGCTACCTAGGAGAGGGGTTAGCATGGCTGGTCAGTTGTTTCTTTGTTTGACAGAACCTCTGGCACAGTGAATGACAAAACATAAAACAAGCACCAAACTAGATTACTGAATGAGATTTATACTGTCAGAAAGCAGCTCAGTCTCCAACTCTATCAGGAATACTCCACTCCTGCCGTGGCTTGAAGACAGCTATAATTTGGGATAAAGGGAAAAAGGAAACCTAAGTAAGTGGCATATCAGAAGGTGACCTAACTTTTCTGGGCCTCTGTCTCTCCATCTGCAAAATGGAAAAATACATATACAACACTGACATACACTTTTGACAATGCTGTATGTAAGAGGGATAAATGGACCATTGATTTCAGTAGGCTTCAGGGCACACCTATAAATATAAATATAAATATAAATATAAATATAAATATAAATATAAATATAAATATAAATATAAATATAAATATAAATATAAATATAAATATAAATATAAATATAAATATAAATATAAATAGACTGCCATTCCACACTTCTCCTCAGCAGTTCCATTAGTTCTTAAAATAATTTGATGCATTTCTCCCGTGCAGTTATTTGCTTGCACAGGTATCACTGAGCCAGCACACTGAGCACCTCCAAAGTTCTGTTTCCACCCAATCATCTCTTTCTTCTTTTTTTTCTTCACTTCCATCACCTACTGAAAATACATCAGGTTTACTGTTTCCTTACCATCTGGCACTCGTACCTTTAACTTTTATAGCTGCATGAACACACTGCAGAAACTTTGCCATGAAGTCCCAGTAGCTTTTTCTGAGCTAAAGCAGCTCGTTATCCCCATCTGGAGGAGGGACCGACCCCTCAAGGAACGGTGTTCACTCACAGCCAGAATCCCACCCAGGACACACACGCGTGTGTATCACAGCTAACATGGGACACACACACGTCACGTCACAGCTAACTCAGCTCAAAACATTTCTGATCAGTCACACTGTCGTACGTGTCAATACCAGTTTGCTACATTCAAAATACTGCACATTTATAAACAAACAAATAAAACAAACAAACAAACAACGACAAAAAACACCACTTCATACATAATATAAAAAAGGAAATTGATAAGCCAATCAGTTGTGTGCCAGAATTCCAAATGGGGCTGTGTGAAAACTAATTTGTCTTTTCAGCAGTCAGAACTGGACTGCTCCACTGCCCCTGGGGCTGATGCATTCCCTTACTCACTAAAATCAAAATGCAGTTTTGAGATCCAGTTTGGGAAGAGAAGATCGGAGAGGAAGCACATGTCAATACCAAGAAATAATGTACTATGTTTAACTTTGATTCTGTAAATGTTTATGTAAATATAGAATCATTTTACCCTGGTAAATAATCCTGTTAAACTGGAAGTCTTCACCACTGAGGTCTTCAACATCCTCCCGAGGGGCAGTGGAGGGGCAGGTACAGATCTCTTCACCCTGGTGACTACTGACAGGACTAGAGTATGAAGCTGAGTCGGGGGAGGTTTAGGCTGGGTATGAGGCACAGGTTTTTCACCCAGAGCGTGGTTGGGCACCGAACAGGCTCTCCAGGGCAGCTGTCACAGCACCGAGCCTGATAGAGTTCAAGAGGAATTCGGACAACGCTCTCAGGGACATGGTGGGATTCCTGTGGTGTCCGGCGCAGGGCCAAGGGCTTGAACTCGGTGATCCTTGTGGATTCCTCCCCACTGAGCACATCCCGTGACTCCACGAGGGGGCTGAGCCCGGCGCGGCCATGTTGGGGACAGCACGCCGAGCCGTCACCATGGCAACCGCTGGTGACGTCACCCGCCTGCGCCGTGACGCGAAAGGGACACGCGGGCGCCGAGCGCGGGAGGCGGCGCGGGGAGAGGAGGGATCTGTCCCGCTCCTCATCCCGATCCCCATCCCGGTCCCGATCCTGATCCCTCCTGGGACTGGAGGAGGAGGAAAAATGGCCGGGCCGCACCTGCAGCAGCCCAGCTTCCTGTTGGTGCGTGTGCCGGGGCGGGCGGGCGGTGCCCGGGCCGGGCGGAGGGGTGCGGGTGTCGCTGGGACGGTACCGGAGGAGCGGCGCGGGCGGGGCGTTGGGTTTGTGTTACCCCATGGCCGCGGTGAGCGCCGTCCGCTCTGATCGGGTTTCCCTCGTGATTTGTGACAGGCCACGCTGAAGGCGGACTGTGTCAACAAACCGTTCGCGCAGCGGTGCCACGACCTGGAGACCGTCATCGAGGAGCTCCCCGCCAAGGTGAGCGGCCTCTGCCTTCTCGGGACCTCCCTGCCCGGCGGGGTTCCGGGGGGGTTGTTTTTGTCATATTGCTGTTTTCTTTGTTCCCGTTTCTCTTACCAAGATGAACTGGAATCTGTTCCAGGAACGGGCTTCCCAGGGCGGTGGGGGAGTCACCATCCCTGAAGGTGTTCAGGGAAAGACTGGATGTGGCTCTGAGTGCCCTGGTCTAGTTGACACGGTGGTGCTGGGTCACAGCTTGGACTTCATGATCTCAGAGGTCTTTTCCAGCCTCACTGATTCTGTGATTCTGAGTTTTGAGAACAGTGGGAATGCAGTGTTTCCAAAAGTTAATAAACTTTTCTAGCCATTAAAAGATTGTTTCAGTGGACTGCATTAATACCTTTCAGCCTCAGTTTACGAGGAAAACATAGTTTTTAGAATGTAACAAATAACTGCATGTGGTGCTGATGAGCATCACTGCAAAATCAGGACAGATTTCCCATAATTGTGATATTACAATGCAGTGTTTTGAATGGAAGCTCTGCCCAGTGGCAGTCTGGAAACAGTCACAAATAGCTGGCAGACAGTATCTTTGTGCATTCTGGTATGTGCAGCAGAGATTGTCTCTGTGAGGGATTGTTCACATTAACTCTTTGTGTCTGTTTTCCCTAAAGGAACTGCATGGCATCTTCCCGTGGCTGGTGGAGAGCATTTTTGGTAGCCTGGATGGCATCATTGTGGGCTGGAATCTTCGCTGTTTGCAAGGAAGAACAAATCCTAATGAATATTCTGTGGCTTTGGATTTCCTGGATCCCAGGTAAACTCATTCATTTCAGCACAGATGAAAACATGAATCAGTGAACAAATAGCCAGTCTCTGACCTTTTTCCACTGTCCATAATTCACAGAAGTGAGACAGGAGAGGGTACTCACCACAGATTTTCTCTCTGATGCTTGTTTGCAGTGGCCCGATGATGAAGCTGGTTTACAAACTCCAAGCAGAAGAGTACAGATATGATTTCCCAGTCTCTTATCTTCCAGTGAGTAACTGAACAGTCTGTAGTTGTTGCAGCAGCTGTTGGAACTTTGCATGCCCATGGTTCAGTACAGGCCACGGTGTCGCCTCAGTGCTCCAGAGTTAGAGTAGACCTGTTTCCTTTCCTCCTCTGGAAGAGGAGAGTTCCCAGCCATAAACTCTGTTGGAGATTGTGGTTGTCAGCAGCTGGATGTTTGTGCTGTTCAGCCAAAAAAGCTGCATTGTGATTCTTACCCTGTCCCCAGAGAAAGTCGTGTGGTTACTGGTAGTTGCAGGACTGAAAATAGTTTTCCAAGCCCATCACAGAGCAGTGATTTCCATGGCTACACTTTTACCCAGGGGTTTGAAGTGTCACTGCCGTCCTGAATGTGAATTATCACATTTCAAAGATGTTCATCTGCAGAGTTGTTTCACTCTGTTTCTTCTGTGGCTACAAGCTACGTGCTATCTAGAAGTTGATTCAGGTAGTTCTACAGTCTGTCACAGAAGGAAACAACATTTAGGTAGATGGTATTTGCTGGTCCACAGCTCAGTTACCTGAACAAAACACCAGTCCTCTGCTGCTCCCACTCCAACTGGAGGAGTCATGGTGAAGTTTTTAAAAAAACACACCGAATTTAAATTAAAAAAATACTGAATGTTCTTTTCAGTGAGAAAGTTGAGAGTTTTCTAAAGACTTTGCATTTGCAGAAGGAACTAGTGCAATGCAATAAAATCCCACTGAGCTGAATCTGAGATCATCCTAGAATGCTGGAATGTAGAACCTCACTATCTGAAAACACACTCTGCAATATGCTGAGTAGCCAGATTAATATTTCATTACTCTGTCTTTCAGGGCCCTGTGAAGGCTTCAATACAAGAGCAAGTTCTGCCAGAATGTTCTTTATACCACAACAAAGTCCAGTTTCCTTCATCTGGTGGTTTAGGTTTGAATTTGGCTCTTAGTATCCTTTTAACCGTTGGACATTTACTTCTGTTTAAATATCTAAAATTGGGAGATCATGAGTGTTTCTGTTGTATATTTATTGTCTGTGTATGTAGTAAATCATGGTTGTGCTAAAGAGTTTGGGCTGATTAGAAATATTTAGATAACAATGAAAAATAAATGTGTCCTCTTATAAACCCTTGTTGGGGAAATTTCTGGCCACAGTCAAGTCAACAACAAAATTCCCAGTGTTTTCAGTAGAGCCTGTATTTCACAATTTTTGTTTTTGTAACTACTCACAGTTTATGCAATATGGTAGGAAAAGGGCATGTTCACTTTGCAAGCAGTGGGCTTGTCAGAAGCACTGTAGCTGTAGCTGTGCTGATTTCAGGTTGAGATAGTCAAATGTGCTGAGAGTAATGCAAACACACCTTGTCACACAGAGAACACCTCAACTGCCCAAGTCTGAGTCAGCTGGAAAGCAAGAAAGCAAAGCTGAATTTGCTGTTAAGCTCTAGCAAGGTATTTTAGTATTGACAAAATAAAAGCTTAAAGACTGTTTAGCATCCCCCAATATCTAACAGCTGTGCCTGTTTTTTATTATTTGATCCTTGACTCTGTTCTTCCAGATCCATTTGAATATTACATGTTTTACTTTGCAATTAGTTTGATTACACAGAAGGTAAGTACCTGTCACAATTTTTCCCTTAAAAGAGTATTAGCCTTTCTTCACAATGCTGCAAGAGCTTCCTGAGGTGCTTGTAGCTAAATTAACAGCAGTCTTATCTGCTCTTTTGGAATTCGTTACTGCTTTGGTTCAGTTGATGATCCAAGACTAGATAATAAACAAAATTCCCACCTATAAAGAAATAACCAGTAAGCAGCTTCTCCAACCAAAAAGGAGCAGGCAGTGGATTCCAAGTGGGTTTTCCTACCCCTTCTGTACAGTCATACCATGGCTTGGTGCTGTGTGTGTGGTTATTTGGTTCCTCTGCCTGTTGTTACCTGTGCTGTGTAACTCTGCTCTCTTCTCCTGCTTGGTTACACTCACTGCCACAGCAACAGCTCTCTTACAGCTCCTCACTTTACTCCAAAGTGTCTTTCCTGTCAATTCACCCTTCACAACCTCAGGGCTTGTGCTTGTCCCTGCTGAAGGTTCCTGGCTGTGCAGCATCGCTCCTCAGCCCTGGCCAGGCCACAGGTGTAACCCCCTGCACGTCCTGTGTGTCTGTTACAGAACTCACCTGTCACCCACCACGTCAGCCCTTCCAACAGTGCTTACTTCATCCTGGTGGACACGTACCTCAAGTGTTTCCTGCCCACAGAAGGAAGTGTCCTTCCTCCACCTTCTTCAAATCCCGGGGGAGCCATCCCGTCCCCGACGCCCAGGTAAGACTGCAGGGCCAGAGGCCAACTGTGGGAGCAGTGCATACAAAATATGGCTTATTGAGCAAGATCTCTACTAAGTAGAAAGCACCTCCACACTTGGATGTGCATGTACTTATTATATAATTGCAAAATGCAATAGGAATAGTGACCTAGTGTTTCAGTTAATAGTTGAAGTGATTAGTAATTATAGTAAGCTAGAGGATTTTGAAATGTGTAATCAACTAGGCAGTTTAAAACACTGTTTTCCAGTTTACAGATTGGTAATAAGAAGCAGTGCTACATTCCCCTGCACTGAGCTTTCTGACTTGAGTATTTCCCTTCATTTTCCCTGGCAGGTCTCCAGCAGTGCCCTTCTCTTCCTATGGCATGCACCACACCAGCCTGCTGAAACGCCACATTGCTCACCAGCCCTCTGTGAACGCTGACCCGGCTTCCCAGGAGATCTGGAGATCAGAAACGCTGCTTCAGGTAAGCTGGATTTCTTGCTGCTGACTGAGGGAGCTCTTCTTTTTAAACCAGAGACAGTCCATGCTGTTTTGCTTTAGCTTGTTTCTGGAATTGAGCAGCACAGCTGTTGCTTTCTGTTAGGGAAACAAAAAACCACTGTGAAACAGTTAAGTTGTAGCTTGGAAAAGCACTTACTATCCTTTTTTTTTTTTTTTTTTAATGAGTTTCTAATTACTGATCTCAAGCATTTGAGTGTTTTTTGCTCATAAAGTTTCTACACCTGATCTTTCTTTGTTTGATGTTATGTCATTTCTGTGCAAAGGTTGAGCACAGAGAAGTTGGTTCTGGTCACCATCAAGGGAAGGGAAAGGAAAATTTGGACTTAACAGTTGCTCTGAAACAAGTTCCTACCATGTTGCTGAAGTGACTAACTGATGCCTGGCGGGTGCAAGAGTTTGCCATCCCAGTCATTGACATGATAACCTGAAACATCTCTGAATAGGTGCCTCTATTTACCAGCTTAGTTTTCAAATTACATACTATGGTCTTCCTTATGCCTATCTTGTGACTGGCAGTCCTGGATTATTTCTTTTTCCCTAGCTGAGAAAATACTTGTTTTGCAGATCTTTGTTGAAATGTGGCTTCATCATTATTCACTGGAAATGTATCAGAAAATGCAGTCCCCTCACGTCAAGGTAATGGTTTGTACTTTATTCATGAACATCTCCTGGTGGTTCAACTCTTATCTTGGGGTGAATCTCCTGTTTTGTGGAGATTTTTTTTTTTTGTATATTGGTCCAAAGGAAGAAAATAACTTACCAGAATACCTACATGAGTGTGTCACAATTGCTAATCCACTTACGAAGGATGTTGTGAATAAGTGTGTCATTCAGATTTGTCTTCATTGCAGAAGTTGTGTTGGTTTTTGTTTGGTTGTTGGTTTTTTTTTGTACAAGATGAGTTTGTGGGATGGTCACAACAATCTGAACACCAATAATAAAAGGATTAATGGTGAAGAAGATACCACTATAAAACCCTTGTGTTAAATCTCACTGGGGCAACATGGCTGCTAAAAATATCTAAAATTGATAGCAACTGTTACTGAAATACCAGTTAGTAATTTCTGAGATCTGTAACCATTTTTTAGCATAAATCCAAATTTAAAAAAAAAAAAATCTTACTAAACTGTCCTTCACAGTTAAGCAAAGAAGCCACTTTTTGTTGTTTCTTATTCCAAAATATGCTTTGCACCATAATGGTGTCAGAAGCAGTTCTACAGCTCCAGAGTTCAGAATATCTGACAAGCTCTTGCTCAGATAATACACTGTTATAAGCAGTTTGTGGTGGCCTGTTCAGTAACAAACTACTGCATGTAAGAAGTAAGTGTTGGGGAGGCCAAGATCAAAACATTATAAGTGTAAAGGGAATTTGAAGGAGAAAACATTGATCCTCTGAATTCCCTCTGGGTCACAGTGGGACTTTCATGGAAGGAGGGAGAAATACAAAAGCTACTCAGGATTTATTCCTGGGTGAAAGAGCAATATGAGAGTCGATTGACTGAGAAATTCTAATCCTTCACTCCACAGGATATGAAATAGAACACATCTATATTTTGCTAGGGAAAAACATTGGAGAGCTGAAGTGTGATGGGTTTTGTCTTTTATTCTTGAGGTCAAAATGCAAACTCAGTAATGTTGCAAAGTCTCCACTTGGGACTCCCAGCAGCATGGCTGTGCACCTGTGATGGAAAGGCTTTGCTTGAAGTACCTTTGGTCTGTCTGTCTGTCCAGTCTTTTGTGCATCAAGCGTTGTGCTTAGGCCAGAAATTAGGATTGCTTTAAACTTCTCTCCTCTGTTCACCCTCTGTGTTTCAGATGCTCTCTTCTAGCAGTAGGGAGCAGCAGTTGCAGACAGTGACTCCACGTTATGGTGGAGTGGGGTCTAGGTAGAGCTTACAGGTCTCTGAAATCAGCACTTCAGGATCCTCCACGAGATGTGTGGAGCCACAGCCTGAGGCCATAACTCCTTGAGGGTACTTTAGTTTCATCTTTGATGGGAAGTAATCATGAATGTGTAAAATAGGAAGTGTTCACTCTTTAGGGGGTAGAACAATGGAGTGGGGGCTGGAAGTCCCCATGGATGAAGGATCTGAGGATCCTGCAGGACTGAGGAAAGGTTCTAGATCAGCTGGGGACAGGACTGTTCATAACCCTGTGATACTTAAACTGAGCTTTGTAGGTTGGTCTCAGGTGGGCTGAAGGAGAACAGTCTGCCTCACAGTTCCTCAGGAGAGGAAGTAGAATATCCAGAAATGTAAGTTTTATTATAACACAAGTGTTAAGGGCCTTTACTTGAAACCCAAGATCACCTTAACCTCATTCATAAAATTATTAATAATTATGCAGGTTCCCTTGACCCCATTTAACCTTCTGTGTGTGTGAAAGGAGGGGTAATTAGTGACTCTTCATCCCTGGATCTAGACCTGTTTGACCATCATGATTTGAAATGGCTACATACCTGTATTGGAAGGTGGGATGAGGTTCTGCAGAACTTGCTCGCTCTTTGTCCAGCAGCCAGATTTGTTTGCTTTGATGAGCCAAGGCAGATCCCAGATAAGTAACTTTCCTGTGAAGTATAATCATAGATTTTTTCTTAAACCTCGTTAACAGCATCACAGACTTCCCTTTACAAGCAGAAGGCAGTGGCATGGGAATTAATAGTAAATAATTTCTTTTGATAAGATATACTGTGTTACGACTTTGAATTCTTTCTGGGTCTGCTGTGAACCTGAGGTTGAAGCTATTTGCTATGCTGAGTGTCACTGTTTCCCCCTTTAATTCCACTATTTCCCAGCTCTTTTGTCTGTTTGCTTTTTCCTTCTCTGATGACCCAGAGTCCAAGTGTGCAGCATCTCTTTTCCTGTCCCCTTCTGCTGTAATCACAATGAACCCTTAGAAAAAGTAGTTTGACAAAACTTCACGTGATGCTTCCTGACCTTCCAATGCCAGGTGCTCAGCCCCCAGCACTGCATGTGGAACAGCCCTGGGACTACAGGGTCTTGCAGATTCCTGTGGCAGGGGAGTCAGTAATGAAGCAGAGAATCTGCCTGAGCTGTGCAATAACAATCCTACCACTCTATGAGTGTAAAACCAAAAGATGCCAAACTGACACTGGAGGGGGTTGGGTAGAGGCTGTTTAAAGACAGCAGAGGTGTGATCTGGAGAGTTAGTTTGGATGCCTGACAGTAGTCATTGGGATCTGTGTAGTGTACATTTTTTGTTTTATGTTTTTTCATTAATTTCATACATGTGTGTCACTGTGGCTACAGTATCCTCTTCAGCACATTGTAAAAAATACACGTTACCTTGGTATTCCAGAAGGGAGCTGGCTGAGGCTTGCAGAGACTTCAGTGTTATGGCAATGTGCCTTTTGCATCAGCACATAGCACTGTGTTAGGTGTGTCTTCTGCCTTTTTTACATGGGATGTTTCCTTAATAGTGAAAGTAATTCCCTCTTTTGAGGAAATTCACAAGACCTGCAGCCTTCCCAAATGGCCTTTAAGTAGAGAGAACACAGGATTTCTCTGAACTGGAAACTTCAGACTGAGTTTCTTCCCTGTATACAAACCAGCAGCACAGGAAGTTTTTGAAATATATTTTAAAAAAGCCTGCAGGACACTGCCCTCTTTTATTCCATTTTTAACAAATGCACACTGCAAGTGTGTTGCTGCAGTGCAGTTAACTTCTGAAATGGGGAGTTTGTTTGGCAAAAGCTCCATGTCCCCTACCAGTACTCGCTCTAAGGGTAGCAGAGAACAGCCACTTTTCTGACACCTGTTCCCAGTTGCATTTCCAAGTTGACCAAGGGTATGAAATACTGTGGAATCACCCTACTGAACACCACAAAGAAGAGGACACTGTGGCTGCAGTTGTTATTGTGATATGTTGTCCCTGACTGTATTTGTGATGTTCATTTTTTCCCCCCACCCTTCCTCCTTGGGCTCATTCTCACTTTTTTTTTTCTCTTGCTCTCTTCTCTCCTTTTTTCCCTCCCCCCTTCCTTTTTGTTTCTGTTGTCTCAGCTGGAGGTTCTCCACTACCGACTCAGTATCTCCAGTAAACACCACGGTAGTCCTGCCCAATCCAGCTACCAGGCCCTCCACGCATACCAAGTATTATCATCTTTTCATTTTGTTTCCTTATTAAAAATCTCGTTCCATCATATAATCTGCGAAGTGTATTGGTGCTGGCTGTACAGCAGCATTTTCTGCCAACAACTTGACAGCTCGATTGAGATCACTGCATTGAGATTTGCAGAATTTTTCAGTGAAAACAGATACCGAGAGAAATTAGCAAAGGTCATAGAGAAAATAGTCAAAATGTAGCATATTATGAGGACTAATTGGGAACTCCGTTTCTAAAGATGCATTCTTGTAATGCAGTGTAGAAAGACTTTTACCAGCTGTGCTGATGTTTCTTCACCAGTGGCAGATTTCTGCCCCTCATTAGTCATTTAGGCAAACCCTGCATGGAAGAAAAGATCAGAATTTGCATGGTTGTCACCCAAATTAAGGTAGGTAACATCTAGGGGGTTTTAGCCAAGGAAATGTCGTTGGATAATACTAAATTTGTAGTGGCAGTGTGAACCTGGCTGTCCACCTTTGCAAAAGCACAAGTGGTACATTTGCAGATTGTTCAGGAAATGTGCATGCAAAGACATTCCTGTTGGAACAGATTGCTGATTCCTCTTTCCCTACTTCAACCTTTACTCATTGGGTCTTCATTTTGGGAATGGGGAGGGCTAAGCTTATATACTATACAGCGCTTTAGCACTACATGGCATTTCCCTGCTCTTTAATCCTTTTTTCTTTCTTTTTTCATTAAGTGCTGTGATATCTCAAAGTACTGCTTAGAAAGGAACACAGAACATACTACTTAAAATCTCTGTATTATGTTTATCTAATTACTGGTTTAAGAATTAAGAATGGCATACATCCTGTAAGATAAGGTTTGACAACAAAAACACTGGTGGGGAAAAACAGTTTTTAAACCAGTGATGTTCATAATAGTGCTGATCCAGGTTAAGAGGAAATTATGAGAATTGCTAAGGGGGAAAACTGCTGACATCACCCAAAAGGATGTACTGAAATAGTGGTGGGTTTGTAAATTCAAAAGGTGCCTTCAAGGGGAATGTAGGATTTTTTTTTTAGATTACACCTTTTCAAGGCCTATAGCAGAGTCCTCAGCCTCTCTAGTGCTTCTGGAGATCCTGATCCAAACTCCTAGGACCGTGTAACCTCTCAGAGCTCTACCCTCTTACATAAACTCTCCTCAGGACTGTAGAAAACATGCTGGCATAAGCAGGAGCTGTCAAAACCACATGACCAGCCTTCATTAGGACGAGTATCCATTTGTCCTGCTCTAAGAAGAGTCTCAGATCTGGCTGTACCACATGACTGTATCTATCATCAAGCCCTGAAGCGTCTGGAGCGAACCTCACAGTGTACTAAAAGTCTTAAGAGACTGTAAAAACACATCTGCTTTGCCTCAGACATTGCAGAAAAATGACAAAGACACACACAGACCCCTCCCCATCCCCAGCACTGGAAACACTGTTGAGTGGATTTAAGAAGTGGAAGCTTTTTGTATAAAAATGCCTGCTAGTCCCTTAGAGTTGTATTCAGTGTCTTACCTTGGCATGGCTGCTCCTGCCATCCTGGGAACATCTTGCAGCTCTTGGCTAATACACTCTCCCAGGACTTCCCATTATACTTCCAGCTGTAACTTTTGTTTCTTCTCAGCTTCTGTGAAACTTAGAATACAAATGGCTATCTCAAAATCTGCCTTCAGTGGTGGATTGAAATTAGTTCACTACTCTTAAAGCAGCTCACAGTAGCAAAGGCATTTGTGCTTAGTCCCCAGATTCCTCAGCAGACCAGCTCTGGTGCTGGGCACGCAGAACCAGCTCTTTTTAACCTCATTCACCTCCCTGCTCTGCCATACACTCATTCGTTCCTTAATGACATCACTGGCTCACCTTCACTCCTTGTGCTGCTCCCAGCCCTAAGGGTGCTGGAACCAACAGGATCACACAGGACTCCAAGCAGTTCTTATTCTTACCATTACTCTGTCTAGGATTATTCTCTCTTATAAGGCAGAGGAAGGAGAACTCTGTAAAGCCAGCCATGAGCATAAACAAAGGACCTGCTGTGCTGTCTGCAGCAATGAACTTATAATCATAATGAAAAGCTGAATATTCTTTTTTCAGAAAGGGGTAAGTTGAAATCTACAAGTTATTCTGTTCTTTAATTCTAGCCCAAAATTCAGTGCATTAGAGTATTGTAGATACCTTTTCTTACAATCAAATTATGCTACTGTTTCTTAGTGAGCTCATGGCAGAAGATTGATACAGCTTGTCCTGGGGAGCAAGCCTGCCCAAAATCAGGTGGCACCAAACTATGGTGAAGAACCTAGAAGGAAGAGAACATTTCTTGTATTTTGAGCTGAGAATATAATTTTCCTGAATTACTTCCTGGACATTTAGCATATGACACTTACTAGTTTCCTCTCTTTTGCTTTGACTCTAGGAGTCATTTAAGCCCACTGAAGAGCACGTGCTAGTGGTAAGACTGCTTGTGAAACATCTGCATGCTTTCAGCAACAGCCTGAAACCAGAGCCCCTCTCCCCTTCAGCCCACTCCCACACAGCCAGTCCACTGGAGGAGTTTAAAAGGTAGGTACATGAGCAGCCTGTCTCTGAAATGCATAGGGCTTCTCCCTGAAAAGCTCAGCTCTCACCAAGAGGTTGAGTTGTTTTGATCTTCAGATACAGAAGTACATTATTAAAAGTACATGAGAGCTAATGGATTATATTTCTCACACCCACTGAGGGGGGCAGCCTCAGCAGCAGCTGTTACACACTAGTCTATATCCTGACACAAGTCAGGGAAAAGAAAATGCTATTAGAGGATTCTTGCCAAGGTTAGTTTAGTATCTGGTGTTTATGAATTGGAGTTGAAATTCAATGCCCAGAAGTAGCTTCAGTTAAGAAAGAACAAGTTTTGGTCAGTCCTTTCTGTATTTGCAGTTGTGGCAGTGTGTTGGGTTTTTGTGGGTTGGGTTGTTTTGTTTTTAAAATTTGCTGGTGGTTTGTACATGTGACTGTCTTGGAATCTGTTTGCAGGGTTGTAATTCCTCGGTTTGTCCAGGAGAAGCTTTACATCTTTCTGCAACACTGCTTTGGCCACTGGCCTCTGGATGCCTCTTTCAGAGCAGTATGTACCTGCTTCCCTTTTTAAGTCTCTACCTAACAGAACTAGTTACTAGTTACTGCCATTTAGCACCTCTTGGTCTCTACATCTCTGTTGATTGGGCTAAAAAAAGTAGGTGTAGCCACAGCTAAAGTTCTTTTTTTGTAGTAGCAGCTGTTTGAGTGCCATCTCATTTGAGTATTACAGAAGATCCAGGTTGGTCCTAAGAACAAACACTTTTTTTCAGTTCTTTTTCAAAGGTTCTCAGATTACTAGAGAAAGATTTATTGCTAAAAACTTTCAGGTGTCATTAAGATAATATTCGCTAATTTTAAAACAAACAAACAAAACCCCCTTTCTTGTCTTCCCTTCCAAAAAATTATTGATACTCCTGTGGTTTTATGTGTGATTTTGCTTAGGTCCTGGAGATGTGGCTGAGTTACCTGCAGCCTTGGAGATACGCTCCCGAAAAGCCGCCCCAAAGCGCGGAGCCTTTGCCTCGCAGCGTGTCGGAGAAATGGTAAGAAGGAAAGCAGCTGGGAGGAATCTGAGCCAACCTCCAGTTTGTGCAGATCCAGAGTAAAACAGCAGTATTGCAAAAACTATCCGTCAGCCTGAATTAACTTCCTGTACAAGAGTAGAGATGACTTTTTTAGAACACAAGTTTTTGTTTGGAGAGTATTCTTTTGTCTCAGTGCAAACTCACCATCTTTCCAGAGACAGTGTAAAACATTCCCTAAATGGCTTATTTGGCAGAAGACATAACAGTTATTTAAATAGCTGTACTCACAAATCCTGTACTCACTTTGACAGGGCTGCCTTCATTCAAGAAAACCTACTCATGTATACCAAGCTGTTTGTAGGATTTCTGAACAGAGCTCTTCGAACAGACTTGGTCAGCCCCAAAAACGCCCTCATGGTGTTCCGAGTAGCTAAGGTCTTTGCTCAGCCCAACCTTGCTGAAATGATCCTGAAAGGTAAAAGGATATTTTGACATCTTATGCTGTCTCAGTCCTGTCTCAGTCTTTCTTCACAGTAGCTACATCTTACCTCAGAAGCAGTGAGGTGAACAGACTTCTCTCCCATTTTGAATGCGATTCTGCCATTCAAAAGTCTGTGTGTCTCCACTAATGTTTGTCATATTGGTTTGAAAGTCTGTAGTCCTTTTCTAACCACCATCATTTAGGTTTGATTCCACATTTTTCCCTTAAAGAACACAATTACAATAGGGAGTTTTTCTTACACTTGTCTTACTTGACTTACTTGACAATCCTGATTGTCTTCAGGATTAAAACTTCTTATATCTCTGAAGGTCTCTATACTTAGCAAAAGAGCTAATCAGCTAGTCATGCATGCACTTGAGGATAATGAGGATAGGGTAAATTGGGGAGAGGCAAGATTTGACAAGTATCAGTATCTGAAATGTCATGATTCTCCACTGCCTTTGCTGAAAAATGTTACAGGCTTAAAGTGCTGCCTGTATGGTCTGCATTAAATGCATTCTGACATTTTTTGCTGGGCAGAGAGAATGAAATAAAAAAGGGTAATTAAGGCCTCTTTTCCCCTAGAACCCCTGTCTGTCTAAAAGCAGCTTTAAGACAGCTAAACCTTCCCCAGGCAAGAACAGTATTATGTAACCATCTTCACTGCTTTTCTCAAATTCCAGGAGAACAGTTATTCCTGGAGCCAGAACTTGTTATTCCCCACCGTCAACACCGACTTTTTATGAGCCCCACACTTGGGGGGAGTTTTTTGTCATCACGGTCTCCAGCTGTTACAGATGCCTCATTTAAGGTGAAGAGTCATGTTTACAGCCTGGAAGGACAGGACTTCCAGTATAAACAGATGTTTGGCACAGAAGTCAGGAATTTGGTAAGCGACAAGCTTCTTGTCACCTGCCTTTCTACTTCAAGAGGTGTTTTCTCAGTGCTGAGCAGCCATGTTATGAGAAGTTAAGAGTGGAAAACCTCACACTCTGCATTACTGTATAATTTAGTTTGCTGACAGTGACTTCTGGAACCTGAGGGCTTTCAATCCAGCGCAGCTGTAAAAATCTGCTTGCTCTTTGCTAAATAAGAAGTCAGTGCAACAGCTTGCTGCCTTGGAATAGTAGATGGTGGGTAGTTCCTCTCAAACATGCTTACTGTGAACTTCTGATCCACTGTATTGATCAGAACCTAAGCAGCACTCAGGTTTTAAAATGCTTCAGCATCCAAGAACTGCCCTCTCCATATGGGAAGTGCAACCAACAGTCAGCACAAGTCCATATAAGCTAAGAGAGTGAATTTGCTGTGATTGCTCTCACTGCCAGCTATCAAGGCACAGTTTTATCCATGTATTGATGCTCAGTCTCACACAATTTCGGGTTTTTTTTGTTTCAGGTGTTAAAACTTGCTCAGTTAATTTGTCAGGCACAGCAGACAGCAAAATCCATATCAGACCATTCTGCAGAGACAATGGCTACCCAGTCCTTCTTTTCATGGTTTAGATTTACACCATCTGACATGAATGGTTCCTACACAGGCAATGACCTTGATGAAATTGGGCAAGACAGCATCAAAAAAACAGATGAATATTTAGAGAAGGCACTGGAATACTTGTGCCAAATCTTTAAGGTACGTAACATCTTTCTAAGAACTTGCAAAGTGTGAACAAGAGTCAGGGTTCCTCAAATGTATGTCTGTGTTTCTCGTTCTTTGGGGGGTCACAAAGCCATCCAGAGGCTCTGCTGGTAAATTTTGTTGTTAAAGTCTTCTAGACTCTTGACTTCACCTGACCACCTCAAAACCCTTTATTAGCTGCTCTGAATTTCTAAATATCAAGCCTACTTTGTTTCAAGTGACCGCTCTTTTGGACTGTATAGTTTATAACAAACCTGTCCCTTTCCTTGGACCTGTCCTCTTGTTTAAAAACAGGCAAGGCAATTTTAAAAACAGTCCACCGTCTTCTAAACGTAGAGCTGTAAAAGTTGAGCAAATAACTGCAGCTATGGATGAACTGTTAAGAGAACAACTGAATTTCTCTGCAGCCACACTCCCTTACACAGAACTGACCTAGGAGACAGCTGTTTGGGACTCCTTGAGAGCTAAGGGACATACAAACCAGAACCCCTTTCTTGGGTTAACCTGGAGAATTTTATCTCCTTTTAATGTCTAACCAAGGTGCTATCAAGCAGTTCTTGGTATTTGAGCTGGCTTTCAAGGACTTCCAGTGCTAATGAGTTTGTGAAGTGAGAAATAAGTGGAATAGAGGGTAGATGAAACACCTACTTAAGAACTGTGTTATTTTCTTGAGTAGCTGAGTGAAGCCCAACTGACCCAGATGATGATGAAGTGTGGGACAGCTCAAGACGAGAATGGAAAAAACCAGCTTCCAGACTGCATTCAAAGCGAGAACGGCCTCATTCTCACACCCCTTGGCAGGTACCAGGTGAGAGAAAAAACATTCCCTATCACCCCCTCGGTTGTTCTTGAAAACACAAGCTGCCCTTCTACAACCAAAAAAAAAAAAAAAAGCATCTTACTTGAGGGTAAGAGACGTGCCAGTTTAAAGGTGTTTCAGCTGGGAACTGCAAGATAAGGTGTTTATTTCCCCTTTTCTAGATCATAAACGGCTTGCGGCGGTTTGAGGTGCAGTACCAGGGAGACGCTGAGCTCCAGCCCATCCGCAGCTACGAAAATGCCACCCTTGTCCGCCTCCTGTTCCGCCTGTCCTCGGTGCTCAACGAGAGGGTAAGGACGGCATCGCCTCCTTTTGTGTTTCCCTTGCAGATTTGTGTTCTTCACTGCACATGCACACATGTAACACTTTCTTTTCGCTCCATCTCCTTTACTGTGGTCTAGATGGGTATTTCCTAATACAGGCCTGCCTCTGTACCTGGAGTTCTGCTTTTCCTACACAAAACATTTAAAATGTTATTTATTAAAGTATTCTCCATGGTTGAGGAACAGTGGAGTATCATTCAGAATCAGTGTTTCTCGAACAGGAGAAGCAAATTCTTTCCTTCCCATAGCTCTGACAAACACAAGGCCAAGTCTGCACTAAAGCAGTTCTGCTGTTAAAAGTGCATTTTGATGCCCCCTATTTCCTATAATCCTCATCCTATAAATAAAATAGGTTTAATAAAATAGTTACACTTACTTTATGACAGTAGTTGCATTACAGCACTAATGTCTTAATGTTTCTTACCTCAGTTTGCCGATCAGATGGAAGTGCTTTGCTCCAGGGAAGATTTTGTTGGCAGACTTTGTCGCTATCATCTCATCAACCCCCACCTTGTACAGAAAATCAGGTTCAGTCCCGTGGTGAGGGACAGAACGAGCCAGAACTGGGGACCAAGGATCAGTCTGAGGTTTCTGGCCAGCTACAGGACTCTCATTTCTTTGCTGATGATCTACTTCCTTGCATCCTGGTTTTACATCGGGCCGGTGGGCTGCACATTCATTATCCTAATTGGGTATTTTCTTTATGCTGTAATAATGACTTTTTTCTTTGAAGGATGGAAACCACATGAACACTAGTTTCCTTCTCCTGGCTTACACTTGTAAAAATAAATGTTGTAAGGATGAGCCTGGAATTCAATTACTAAAATGTTTTAATTATATCAGATCTTACTAAAGTATTTTTTAATACTAAAGTTAACTGAGTTTTATAAACAATGATGTGGTCTTGTGGAGATAATCAATGTAAATTCTATTTTTATAAAAGTATTCCTAGAGAATCTAGTGAATGAGTTGTTTGGTTTTTTTGAGGGTGGAAGAATGAGTCATCAGTATTTATAAAACTGAAATAAACCATGCCATATAGAGAAATATTTTTGATTCAGCAATAACTGCTTTCAAGCCTCTTACACTGTTCTAAAGCAAGAATTGGCTGTAGGACCTCTAAAAGGCAACAGAAATAGCAGTGCACACAGAAATTTATAACAAGTTGCACTGATATAAAAAAACTAAAACACAGAAGATGGGACAAAGCAGCAAGAGTGACATCTCATAGCCCAGTGCTGGGTTTAAACCTCCCCTTGCCTGCCTGAGGCCTCCCCAGCCCAGGCGGGTGTATGTCTTCTACCTCCCTAAAACACTTCATGCTGGTTGCACGTCTGCTGGAGCCACTGTGCTCACTGGGCACTTAGAAAAACAGAAGTTACTGCTCTGTTTCCCCTCTAACCTTACTGCAGCTCTAACCTGGTAGTTTTGGGCAACAGATAGGAACACTCCTCTCTTGGAGATCAACAAATACTTTGTTGTCCCTTTCCCCCGACATGAAAAGGGCAAGAAATACCCTTTTGTTAAATCAATGTTTAAGGAATCCATCAGTTCCCATGTCAGGCAGCTGCTTTGCAGCATTACTCCTGTAAAATATTAAGGACTGCACACAGCAGTGAGATAAAGAGAGAAAACATTTACTGAAAACATGAGAGCCCCCACACACGTGCATCGTAACATTCACAGCAGCATCTGACTGCAGCTCAAACACGCACGGAGCTCAGCTCCAGCCCTGCCCAGCAGGGTGGGGGTCTCATTAACAGAGTGGCACAACCCAGGGCACTACATAAAAAGCACATTTTCAGAGTCTATTTGGTGATTTCAAAACATCTTCATCTAAAGATCAGCTTCCAAAGGCATCTCAGTCAGGAAAATACCAACCATTTTGTGCTCACTAAAGAATATGCCACATCAGTGCAACCAAGAAAGAGGCTAATCAAAGCAAAATGAGGTTCAGCAAGAAAACACCTATAAGCTAATGTAAATAAACATCGAAAATGATGCTGTAGGAACCAGAGCATTCAGTACAATGAAAGTAAGCCTGCAATAACCATTTTTTACTAACAAATCCATCAATGTACTTCAGCCTTAGAGCTGCTCAAGGGTTGCATCTCACCACATTCCACACCAGCATAAGAGAAGATACTTCCTACTTACCTTGTCCTGCTGTAGATAATTGTCCTGCTGCGTTGATTTGAGCATTTGATACATGAGGGCCTTGGTTTTGTTAACTTGTTTGCTTAAACTCCCCACTACTTCCATAATCTGCTCTGTGGTCACAGGACTTGGGTCATAATTTCTCTCTATTTTACAGGTTAAAAAACTACATCTGTCATTTGTAGATACCATTACTAACCTTTTGATCAGATCTTCCAGTTCACTCACAGGACAGTAAGGATAATGTTGCATAGGACACAAAGCCATTTATGATTTTGTCCCTTAACCTGCAAAGCCTGTGAATTTTCACTTACCACAGAACACAGTTACCATCATCCAGTGGCACAACAAAACTGGAATCTAACATGGGAAGAGCAGTATAATGTCTAACACAGGAATAATAATAAATTTATTACAATAGAAACAAACAGATAATGCATTAGTTCATGTACAAAATACTGATAGCATTCTCCTGCCTCAGTCAGTGCTTACTAAGTACCCACATTTAAAAACATCCTAAAACTGATGACACCACACAGATTTATGGAGGTCATAGCAATTTCTTGACACTACGGTAAGAGAGCCCAGCTACTCTTCAAGGTTTGCTGCACAATACAGAGAGATGGGGCAGGATATAATGGGATCATCTGACATTTGAAATTCTGCACCAGGAAATCAAGAGAGAGCAATTTATAAGCATGGGGGAAATATGAAAAATGCATGAAATTAGAGTTACTTGTGGCAAATGTTTTCATTAGAAGTGCCCAACAATAAGGCAGCTGATGACTGACTTGAGTGCCCATCGTTGCTCAAGACACAATGTGCTAATTGTCAGTTCTACTCCTGAGCTGTTGGTTTTTGCCTTTTCTGTTTAAACAAACTGATGCATAGAAGCATTTTCACTGCAGTGCATCAACTCCCAAGGGAAGCCAGAAAGACTCTTAATAAAAGAAGAAATGTAGCTATGAGCCCGCTGGATTGACTGGTGTCACTTGGCCTTTATACTGTTGGTTTTTCCCTCCCCACCTTTACATACAACCTTTATGTTGGTTTTTCCCTCCCCACCTTTACATACACATTTACTGAATTCAGAGAGGAAGTCAGTGTGCACATTAGTATCTCTCTCCTCATCAGCCTCACTCTTTTGGAGTGACAAACCTGGTCCATGCTAACCAAAAACCGTTTATACAAAGTTGCATTTAAAATGAGCTACAAAATACTTTTTTTTGCTCTATTTGGTTTCAAGTTCCCACCCCCAGGTGTAATCCAGATTCATCTCACATATTTGAGGGATGCCTCCCTGTAATTTATCCCATCTCTGGGCAAAGCTAAAAGGCAAAACGATTCCTACAACCACTGAGAAGTTTGCAAGCACATTCTAGTTGGAGCTAATTTATTTCTGGGGCAGTATCAGGTCACAAAACATACAGTGTGAAAGGAATACTGGCACCGAGCAAACTTTGAAGCAAATTAGGACATTTTCTCCCTACTCCCTCTTATACCAGACTCCCTGATGGAAGTCCACAAATAATTTCTTCTCTAAGAAGACAATAAAAACTCATCTGAAATACAGTCTCAAGAACCATATATACACATTTTGTATATTTGAAAATGCTGGCAAAAGTCCACCGAGGCAGAAGATAAAAAGCATGAAGGCTAAGTCTAACATCAGGCTCTCTATTGAACCTGACACCTAGAAACAAAACAACATAAGGCTTCTTTTCTTCTGAAGTAACCTCCCCAAACTGTGGTTTTCCAGTGGCATGTGGAAGAGGCCAGCTGTTGAGACCTTCTTTCTTGCTCCATGCTTTAGAAAGTGAGCTGTTATGCAGCAGAGAGGCAGGCCTGGCGAATGCTTTGTGCCCAGGTGTTCAAGAGTGCGGTGACTGAATGCTTGTCTGGAAGCTGCAAGAGTTTTGAAGTCATGTATCGATACACTGACTGCAAAAAGGGGTTGGCTGCTGGAAAGAAAAAAAGATAAAAGATAAAGGAAGTTATAATTTAAAAAAAAATAAATTAAAAGACAAGAGTAACATGAAGTGTTCACATTTCCCCCCTACTACCACATAGACATGCCCAACAAGTGTCATGCCAGCAGCCTCATACCATACTGTCTGGGATTCTTTATCCACAGAGGGCTCTGATCTGGATAATCCGCTGGAACGCTGAGCTGGAGTGGTGGGACATTGGGAAGATTCTTGTCATCTAGGATGCAAACACACTTCCCATCAGAACAAAGCATTCCTTGCTGGATGGAAGGGTTTTGTGCATAACACAGCTTGGTTTCTAGTCTCTGAACCCCAAGGAGGAACCTGACTGTACACCTCCTTTTTTACTGAAAGGAAATCTCACTGCTCTCTTTACCAACACTCTTAAATTTCTGGTAGAAAAGCCTGGCAAACAGAGCTCCATCTCTCACACACTTCTGCACCTTGCCATTCTCACCATTTCATCAGCTCAACTTCACCAAGTTAGACACCTCATTTTTGAAAATTAAGTGCCTCATGTATCAATACTCAGAACAAAACCAATCCCAAGTTTTCAGAGGAAGAGAAGAAGGAAAGAATCTATTTTCCCTACTGGAATCCAAGAACAAAACAAGTAAACAGACTGCACCACTTTATGATTATTCCGCTACAATGAAAAAAAAAAAAGCAATCTGAATTAATTTCTTAGACATACACCATTGCCAGTGATCGTTAGTACAAACTGAAATAGACTCTCCCAAAAATTAACTCACCATTTCTCTAGCTCTGTCCTACTTGATGGAGGCACAACAACTCACGTATCAGAGTAGGTAAAATCAGGAATCAAGATTTTGCTAGCAACAAGTAATTTTCTAGACACTGAGGTTACCAATTGCAAGTTCAGTGCAGAGAAAGGATCAATCAGTGTGAATGAAATCCCCAAGTGTACCCTGAAACAGGCTGTGCAGGATGTTGTGATGATGCAGTGCTATGATAAGTATAGATGTAAGTACTTCATGCAGAAGTCACAGGTCAGCCAGATTCAAGGCTGTTTCAAATTCCTACAGTCAAGCTCAGCACTTCTTTCTGAATGCAGCCCTTAGCGTCTCCTTGCTTACCTAGCTTGCATATGAGATGAACTGTGCCATTATTGCTGCAGTGGGAAGGGTCCAGGTTTACCAGGAACTTAGGATTTAATCTTGCAACTTCTCCTTGCAAGACATTTGGAATGGTCTGCCTTTCATCCTCTTCATATTTCCGTTTTCGAGGGGAAGCAACTGGGGCCCTGTGTAAAGCCCAGTCCACAAAAGGACCAGGTGAAAATGTTACACCAACACCCATGCAAAAATCCCTCTGTTCTTTTAACAGTTTCTACAAACAAACATTCTGCCCCAAATAATGAAGGCTCAGGACAGACAGCAGGTGGGTGATACGTACGTGATGGGTGGTCCATGAATCGCAGTCATGGCCGGCATGAATGTTCGGTACAGGGAATGGTTGAACACGGGGGAACGGATGTTGGCCAGAACAGCGTCCAGAAGTGGTTGACACAAGTACTGCTGTTTGGTTGGGGGCACTGGTGGAGGTGGTGGAGTAGGCTGAAACACGACATCACCATCATTACCAAAAAAAGAAACATCTACCATTGATTCTGCAAAATTTTATAGCGGTAAACTTTCAATGCATGAAATGCAAATGACTCTCCAAACTGCACACAGTAAGGGAGGAGGAAAAAAAATACACGCAAAAAGACATCTGCAGCTCTGGTTTAGGAAGGCAGTCCTGAAATTAGCCACAAAAGTTCACAGAAGGAAGTATTTGAGTCTTGGCACAAAGCACAAGAACCTTGAAAGTTCAGTTAAGACACACACAGGTGACTTGCGTGAAATAAATGCCCCTTTTTCCCTGTTTTCTTATTTAGTCCAACCTTCCATGAACCCTTAACAGCATGAGTCACAGGAAATGCAAGAAATTTATCTTGCCTTTCAGAACTAATTGCTTATCTTTACTAGCACAAAGCATTACTTACCACAGCCATATCATTTTTCAGCTTCTCTAGAGCAATTTCGCATTTCTGCAGTGTCTTCAGGGGGCACCTGTGGAAGAGGAGAAATTTCATCACCACAAAATGGTCACCCTGGCTGAAGTGTTATTGCTATCTGAGCCCCACAGAGCCTCAATGTAAACGTGGCTGGATCCTAAACAACAAATTTCTGGAATAGCTGGGAAAACTGATGCCCAGCCAAAAGGAAAGAGTTACCGTTTTGAAGGGTCAGTCAGGATATCCAAGAGACTCTTCATTTTACTCAGGTCCTTCTTCCTGTCTGAAATAGTACCAGAGACACAAACACTGACTACAAGGATAGCTTCCATTCTTGCAGACAGAAATACAGTAGACTGTTAAAAGTACATAATTTCATGTATACACGAGCCAACACTGAAGACTGTAGTGTGAACCAACAGATCTATCTACCCATAAATATATCCATTGCATACACTCTATGTGTCTGAAGACCATCAGAAGTAAAGGACAACTGATAATAACTTAAGGGTAAGGATTTTGCCCACTCTTCACAGTAAAATCTTTACAGTCATAGGAAGAAAGCAACAAACTTTCTCTGTAATTTTTAATCCCTGGAATAGAAACCATCACATAAGGCAAAGTACTGCTTCTTTCAGCAGAAGAGTGAGCTGACAGAGAGAAATGCATGGCTAAATATAGGGAAGCTCACCTTCGTTTTTATCTATTTTATTGATCATCCTCCGGAGCGGCTCGATGTACTTTGACAGCTGTTTGAGTTTTTCCAGATACTGCTGCTCCTCTGACTGACCAGAACTGGCTGGACTCATGACAGAATTTGGATTTCCTGGCAAGAAGGAAGACTGCAGGTCACAGGGTGATAAAGGATACCGCAGAACATTATTCTCACGTTTCAGAATCGAGATCTGAAATGTGGCACTCTCGAAGTGTAGCTCATGTCAAACATCCAAATCCTCAACTGGACGCCCTCCATGGTTCAAGTGCTTGCCCAATCCTTTAGTTTTGGGTAGATATAACATGTTCTATGGACTGAACAGCAATTCCCATGTAATACCAATTTTTCTGAAAAGTTCCAAAGTTCCATATACCCATCTTCTAAGTCCTCATTTTGCCTTCACTCTGTTGTATTAAACACTACATCAACACAACAGATTTGCTGCAGTTTTCCTTAAGTGGGTGCTTTCCAAACTGCAAAGCAAACAACAGTGGTGTTCACTACTTGCAATGCCAGCTGCTTTGTGGAGCTCTTTAAAGAGCCAAAACCAGCAGGTTTCCTGGGAACTACTACAGTTACCAAAACTCCTGGTCTGCAGTACAGCTCTCAGATCATTTACCTGGAGTGTTTAGAGGACCTGGGGATGGGACACTGAAGTTCTGAGGTGTTCGTGCAGCTGCCGGGCTCTGGGATGGTTGTGGAGATGGACTGGGGAGAAAGCTGCTGGGTGAGGGAGCAGGGCCAGAGCTGAAAAATAAGCACAAAATCAAACCTGCCAGAATCTGACAAGGAAGGATAATCAGCCTACGAGCAGATATGATTTTAGTAAGCATCGTTATGGCACTTTGTAGTTGTGTCTCAGTGAGGATTTCATACAAAGCTTCTTTATTTAAAAGGGGGGTTTTCAGAGTGTATCCAGCACAATCCCACCTGTGCTCTCCGTGCAGTTGGTATTGAAATTCATTCACTTCAGTGGAAATAGAGTAAGATGTACTGAATGCTTCTGAAAACCTCACCCTTATGGCATTAACAGAAGTCCTCAGGAGCTGCAGCGTGGCTCACCTGACATTTGAATTTGGCTGAGAAGTTGGCTGGCCTGGCTGAGGCGATGGCTGTGGCTGTGGTGGAGGAGGCATTGACTGGGGTGTTTGAGCTTGCTGGACAGGAGATGGGGATGACATCATGGTAATATTGTTCTGGCTGACCTGAAAGGGAAAAGATCAGATCAATAACAACAAAAGGGAGTAGAGGATGGGAACCTAACTAAGAGCTTTACCTGCGGAGAGAAGTGGATCCTCTGGCCTACAAGAAATGAAAGCATTAGTTTCCTTTCTTCCTCATAAGGACAGTCCCACCTTCATCGCTCTTGAGGCTCTCAGGGCAGTACTTCATATCAACTTCACTAGAAATAACCACTGAAATTGCACATAACTTGAACAACTAATTGTTTTTCACTTCCCAAACCATCATATTGCAATTAAAATGTCAGAAATACCTGTACCAGAAAAACCTGTACTTTATTAGAACTAAAGAGCAGGAAGAAAAGACAATTCTCACTTGAGAATTCAGAGTCATAAACCCCCCCTCCTTATTTTGACCTTTTCATTATAGTCTTCAAAGGTCTATCAGACTTGACTGTAGCTTCTCAACCGGTTTTCTTTAGGAAGAAGGAAGAAAAACAAGTAAGTAAGCCAAGTCAGCAACATCTTGTTCAAATATTCAGCTTCGAAAAACTGTGTGAGACAGAAACACTCCAAACTAAATGGCTGTGTGGAAAAAAAAAAAAATGAAGTAGCTTTCTGACCTTTGGAGAGTGCTGAGGTGTGCCTGAAGGACAAAGAGATGATGAGAGCATTTCCAGAACAGCACCAAACTCTGGGTAACAACTAAGTTTATTCTGTACACTCCTACAGTGCCAGAGCCAGACGATGCTCAAATTTGAGCAACTTCTCACATTTGTTCTAATACACATTTATTCTCTTAATCACTCAAAAACAAACAAGAAAACCTGTAGAGTGGCCCGGAGCATGATACAGTAATGAAGATGTTAAGTGATCATGTTTAAGGCACATGCAGAGTTCCCATGACCTGAGGCTATAAGTAAGTACATACAAAGATACATCGTGGCTCAGTAATCTCCATGTCTGTTCTGTAAGTCAATGATGAGCATCTTTATGAATTAACAACTCTGCTTCCCTCAGTCTAAATGAATTTTAAGCAAAGGTCCCAGTAAATCCACAAGTCCCAGACACATCATGGGTGCTGCAAATGGGTGTTGTCCTTCACTCTCTTGGTAAATATCCATTAGATCATCCAACTGTATCCAGAGGACATGATATTTAGCACATTTTAAAGGTATCATATGGTCTACTTTTGCATGTACACAGCGAATACAACAGGAAATGCTTTGCTTGGAATATCACATTGCAGCTCTGCAAGAGGCCTCATTCCACAAAAAACCAAAATAAAATAGGGCACAAACAATCCCCAGCTCTGTGCAAAACTACTAGGCTTGAAGATGCCAGTTTGTCAGCCATTAATGAACAGTTTAAAATCAAATGCAGCCTGACATACTATGATGGGGTTTTTTACCTTCAATAACCCCAGTGCCTTTGCAACCTCTCCCACGAGGATACCATTTAGAACAAGTGAGGCTGAAGTCATGTTTTAAATCAGCTACTATATCTTCCTTTTCTCCATAATCAAAAGGCACTGGGTTGTGCTTACTGTTATACATAAAAGGTGGATTCTTTAACAGCATTTGTCTCCTCAACAGCTGGAAAAGCATTTTGGGGATTGAAAAGCACCCATAGAAAGCAAGCAGCTCACCACTGTTTGGAAGGAAGCTGGGATGGACACTGCAAAAAGCATTCCCTGACTTTTTACAAGTCTATTTAACATTGTATTAACCAGCAAATAATTTAGAGCTTGGATGCTGCACCCATTTTTCCTCAGGTCAAACTAAGACCATCACTTCCTGAAAATCAGGCCCCTTCCAAGCGTCTCCAGTTGATT
Source organism: Empidonax traillii (assembly GCF_003031625.1). Classification (NCBI taxonomy): domain Eukaryota; kingdom Metazoa; phylum Chordata; class Aves; order Passeriformes; family Tyrannidae; genus Empidonax; species Empidonax traillii. The sequence goes on from NW_020955531.1 coordinate 375,200, forward strand.
ACAGGTGATTACTTCTGAACACTCCAATCTTTGTGTCTTGGGAAGGAAGGAGAAAAGTTTCATCAGGTTTTTTGCCAGATTCAAGTTTCTGTACCTACTTGAACACCAAGGGCCCTTCACAGTAATTTATAAATGGTGCAGAAAAGCAAAGGACACTCAGCATCTACTGTGCACACAAGCACTGAATAAATTGAACTTTTTTACATTATCCCTTCTCATTCAAGTATATGCACAGGCAAACAGCTTTCCCTCTTACGACAGGTTTGCTCTCTGCCAGCTTCATTTGACCATACCAAAGGCCAATGTCTAACAGTAAGCAAATTTGCAACGTTTTCAGAAACATGCATTCAGAACTGTGCAATTCTGAACTTACTGCCTTGCTTTGCTTTGATAGCAATTCATTTGCTACATAACAATTTCAGATGTCTGTCTGTAGAATAGATCTTCAGGTTTAGGTTTCTACATTGTTTCCAGGACATGGATTAAGATTACAACAATTTAATGAAATTTCAACTTCTAGGGAATGCTCTTTCCAGCCAACTCAGAGTAAAAAGAAAGCTTAAAAAAAAAAAAAAAACAAAACCAAAAACCAAACAAATAAAAAAAAAAAGCCACCACAAAAATACTTATAAACCCAAAATCTTCCCTCCAGAGTTGTAACTCCATTGAACTCATTTAACTCCAGAGTCAAGCCATGGTTACTGATCATTTGTATACCCTTCATCTTCAACAGATATAAGCAAATGCAATTACATATTTTTTCACTGAGGGATGTGAATCTGTGCCCTACAAGCATGTTCATGGTCAGCCGTGACAGCCCACTGAACAAATCCATGCTCTGTGACTCTACAGTGACCTGATCATGACACCAAGCCCTAAGTCTTGGCCAGGAGATATTTAGGCTTGCATGATAAAAGTTTGCATTTATATCCACTAAATCAAAGCTACTCTTAGTGTTCAGAGTCCACTGTGTTGGTAGATAGGCCTCATGGCTGGGTTTATCTCCAGTTTGCTGAGTCTCAGGCAAGGACAGCACTCAGGAGATAAGGCTGGGGAGAGCTTTCAGAAGCTCCCAGTAACAAGAGTGTGCAAATAGACAGAAGCCAATGGCAAGGAAAGGAGATTGCAACAAGGAAGGCTTGGGTAGTAATGGGGGAACTTTCGGCCTAAAGGAAAACTCCAGAAAGCATTTACAGTATTGTAAATCACTGTTCATGAAAAATTTCTTTTCTTCTTCTGCCTTCTCTAGTTGCTCAGCCCTCTACATCATTTTCACCATCCCTGGCCTCCTACTGAGAGAGCTCCTTGATGACCAGTTCACTTAATGTTGGAAATCAAAGCTCCTCAAAAACAATGACAGTGCTAAAAGATCAGCCTATGGCACTGAATGCTTGAGCCAGAGGGCTTTTGTTACAAGTCAAATATTAAATATAAGCCAAACTAAAACTTAAATACCCATGGGAAAGCCTCACCATCAAACCACATATTGTATTTCACATGGGAGATGATTGTGTCTCTCTGTATAAACTGCTAGACCAACCAAAGCTCAGAGTAGATTCTCCTCTGACTCCTCAGCTATGCCCAGGTTTGTCAGTTAACATATAAACGCTGTCCTGGATTGAAATGAACATCCATCTTAAACCAGAAATGACAACAGGTGTGTTTGCCTAGGACTACAGAATCCATCTGGTCACTTTAACTACCTCTGCAAATTCCTGAGAAGAAATGCAGTACTCTGACCTCACGCACTTCCCAGCAACAGCTGGACAGGTGCTGCCAGCCTGCCTACACAGGCTCTCTTCCGATGCAGGTACAAGTGGGATCCTTCTGGCACTTGCTCCTACACAATCATGAAAAAAAAGAAGAGCTTGAATTTTTCTGGGTCCCTGATATTGTGCCAAGAAGCTACCCCAGCTGAAATGAGCCCCAGTTTACTAGTAATGAAGGGAGCATCTGTACAGAGCAGGAACATATGACAAGCAAGGTCCTGGTCACAACTCAGCCAGGTAACTGCAGACTTGCAACACTCTCATAAATCCCCACTCGTAGAGTGAGGACCTCTAATTTGAGAGCTGAATCAATTCCGAACATGGAAAAGTTTGAAATGTTCAAATAAAGACCTACACCACTTTAATAATGCTTTATTTGATATCCCAAGCTCTCAGAAAACCTATTATTTAAAATGAAAAGGGATCCATAAAAAAACCCAACCTAAACAGCCCAACACCCTGAGAAACACCAGCAAGTTTGTTGTTCGGTGCAGAAGTGAAGGTCCCCTTGCTCGAAAGGCAGTGCTACAACCAGGCAGCGAATCCCTGACACAACGTGCTTTGACTCAGTAAATACCTGTGGCATTTGCTGTCCGCCCAAGGGAATGGAGCTTGGTGCTGTAGCAGACACAGCGGTGGTAGGCGGGAACCGTGGTCTGATTTGCATCCCACCTCGGGCCATAGGTGCGGTGATCATCTTTGAGGACAGAGGGACAACAGACAAAAGTAATCGCAAAACAAGAAATGCAGTGCACTGGCAGGATGAGAAGCACATGCAACCTCCAGGGATTAGGGGGAGGGGGAGCATGAAGGGAGGGTTAGTGAGCTTTTCTCTAAAGGTTAACCTGACATGCTAGCTTAGTAACCAAACTCCTTTTTGCACCCCTTCTATCTGCTTTCAGCAAGCACCCAATGAATTCTAGTTATCTCCAGAGAGCACTATGCACACTCATTGTGCACTCATATGTGCACTGTGCTGCATTTCCATGAAGGGCTTTTCCTAACTTTTGCCTGACATCTTGAATTTCTAGAATTCTTGGAAATAAGTGCTCCAGGATTGCTGTCTGTGCTCCATATAAGAAGCTCTATAATGCCATAGGTTTCTGATGTGCTTTCCCCCACTGTGGACTCAAAGGGTTTAGCAGTATTTGCATGTGCCCCCTTCACTACAGAACAATTTGTCACACAGTTCAACAGCAACTGTCAGCACAAATGCTCCACAGTGGGTAAAACTCCAGACCAGCCTAACCTATGACAGTATAACAATGCCAGACAACAAAAAGGACTTCTGGGTTTGACAAGGCTATTTCCTTCCTTTTAAAACCCACAGAATAAGTCCAATATATCCATATATTCCATATTTTTGACAAATACCCATTCCTCTGTTACTAAGCTGGGCTAAACTGTTCTATTATGGGTCCATAATCTTCCTCAAGCACACTTTGATTCTCCAGTTGTATAGACTAAGCGCACCCTAAAGTACAATCATTTAGGATAAATGATGGAGGTTAGCATTAGAATGAATTTGTATTTTAAAACAGTATTAGGGCTATGCTACTCTGAGGTGCCTAGAAGTCCCTTTCAGAACTTGCATGAGTCGCACAGATTTAATTTTATATATATATGTATAGCCCTCTGTTACTTAAAATTTGACATTCCACTGAGAATTTGACATATACTGAGAATTTACAACAAATACATCATAATTTTGAGGTGGTATTCAGGTAACTGTCAGATTCACTTATCAGTAAAAGAGTTTCTCTTTGGTACTTTAAAGACCTACAGTAAAGTTCTCTGGGCTTGTTTTTTTTTCTAGCTTACATGTTACCAAGGAACCTATGCAGTCCTAACTAACCTACAAATTCATGTAATCTCCTTCCTCTAAAGGGTTTGGGGCACTCCTGCTTAGTGTTCTATGTAAATGGACTGAAGCAGCCAGCAACATGTTTCTAAAGAGTCAGAGAATGCATGTGCTTACAATTGTTAAAAAATAAATAAAATTAAATACAATGTAGCAAGACTGAAAAAAGAAAGCAATAACTGATAAAGAAAATAGTGTCAAATTCAGCACAGCTGTTAGTTCACAACATCAGAGCAATGCAGTCCCTTTCCATCAGGGAAAGAGGGATGGTCAGAGACAGGATTTCAAAAGAGAAACAAATGAGAGCGCTTCAGACATCACACACACATGCGCACGTGCACACACAGCATGCAGCAGCCACCACGAGCAAACACAACAACCCAGCACTGCCACAAAGCACAGGTGGATGCTATGAAGTGCAGTGAAGAGCTACAGTATCAACATGAGAGCTGGTGAAGCAACACAGCCCTAACAAAAAAAGAAAAAAAAAAAAAAGGGGAGGGAAATTGCTAGGGGGAAAAAAATAAACCCAAGGTATCCTTCCAGGCACAATCAGCCCATCTTAGACCCTCGTGAACGCACATGGATCTCTGGAGCGTGTGGAATCCCAGGGATGTTCTGGTGACCCACGTGTCCCATCTTGGTCCTGTTTCTCATGCCATACCACCAAAGTGTGAAGATTTAATCACTTCCACTGAGGCCAAGGAAATTAGAAGCACATTCACAGTTTAAGTGCCTGGCAAACCACTGAACCCCAACAGGACAAACTCCAATTCAAAGGCTTTCAGCTCTTTGTGGTATTGCAGTTGGTCAAACGTGCATATGTACACAATATAGGGTTCGATTTTTTGTATTTTTGGAATGTGTGCTTTCAAAAGGAAGTGTATAAATAAAATGGCACTAATTCCACTCTCTTAACAAAAGTAATCTATGTTTCCCCATTCTCCAGCTGATTTACATTTACAAAACCTGTGATCCTTTGACAAAGGTTTCAGGAAAGGGGGTTTGTTTTATGCAAAGCAGTATATCCATGAAGGAGCTGTTCTTGTCTGTCTAAAACAAGAACACAACCAGAAATGTTCTAGTACTTTCAGAAAAGATTTTAACTGGACAAAAATCCTCCTCCACAAGTGAAATTGATTTTTATGGCATAAAATTCTGGATTCTGTAAACTGAGATAAAGCAGAGAGCAAGAAGAGGAAGAGAGTCTCCCTCCAAAGTAAGATACAAACCCTATTATTTGATAAAAATGAAGTGGAATATAACAATCAGAATCCTGAACTTGTAACTTTCTTTCATCTAAAATCCAAACATTCAGAATTCTGTAAATACACAGCTTTTGGTGAGCATATGTACGTTCAGTACCACTGTCACTCCTCTAAAGGCAGCCTGGATTTTCAAAAAGCAACAGCCACTCTGCATTCTAAGCACCTGAAGGAACTGCACCAGAACACCAATTTAAACTTCATTAATACTTAATTCCACTTGATTATAGGGTTTTTTTCCTGGTGCTGCAAGCTCTTGTGTAGCTCTCTGGTCACAAGGACACTCCTATATCAGCTTCCCCATGAGCTACATGCTCACAAGGACGAGGCACCTGAGCAGGGCAACACTGACCTGTGTCAGGTGTCTTTATAACTTCAGAGAAGAACTTCAAAGTGAATCCATGTTTAAACCTGGGGTTGCTTTTACTTTTATGCACAGAGGACATACAGAAACTTTACCGAAAAGGAAAAATACAGACATATCAAGCAAAATCCCCAGAAACTATGATTAAATTTAACAAGTAAAGATTAGGACAGGGGTTGTTTATAACAAAAGCTTCCCTGGACCAAATGAAGAAATCAAGGCAGATTTATTAAAAATGCTGGTGTGCTACTGAAAAATGTACTAAATGCAAAGCAAAAATCTACTTTAAAAGAAACTTCTTATAAATTAAAGAGAATCCTTATACACTCTCAACACTGAAGCTGCATTGTAATATTATACACAGCCACAATCTTAAAAGTAAGTATTAGATATAGAAAATATTTCCACAAGTACAAGAAACCCATTTAATTATTAGACTTCACAGTGTTAAGTGAATTTTAGTAGACTTGTATTGTGATGGCATGAACATAAATGGAGTAAAGCCTCTGTATGTGGAATATTCTAAATTCCACATGTGACAGATAAAAAGCAATCTCCGAGTTTACTACACATGACTGAATAAAGCTGCAATACAAAACTCACTGTCAACCATCTTATCACCCACAACTTTTCAAATGCACTGTGACGTTAAGCCACTGGCATATGAAGTCACTAAATGGGGCAAGAATTAAGTTGACTCTGCATAAACACAATCCATCTGCTTTGGAGTTGAAAAGAGCACCATTAAGTTAGTAAAAAGAAGAAAAGCCAGTCTCCTTCCAGTCAGCCTAAGTCCCTGCAGTGCCACCTGGAAATTATTTAAGAAACAAACATAAGTTTTAATTCACATTTCAGCTGTAGAAAGAGAATTCTCCATTGCTGCCAGTACTGTACTTACCACTGCATCAGATTTACACCTTATGTTGCCACAAGCCAAAGGACCAATGCAGAAACAGAACTTAGCCACCAACAAGGGTGTGGGCCACACAAAAGTTATGATGGCACAAGACACTATCCCTGATAAAAGTCTGGGAGATTTATGTTAAAGAACCAATTGCTATCACAGTCCACATAAAAACCTTCCAAATGTCTTACTGAACCTATAATATTACTTGTGCACTGAAGGGAAAATGGTGCATGAAGGACATGGAATGTCTGGGTATACAAAATGAACTCTGCATTAATCCTGGTCAGCCTCGTTTCATCTGTCTGCCTGTCTCTTCGTCTACAAAGTGGTGATAATTGTACTTACCCATGTCTGTAACATGCCTCAATATGAAACACTACAGAGGTAAGCCACGAAAGACTTTCATATTCTTGTGGGAAATGGGGTGAGAGGTTCAGCTTAAGCCATTCCCCATTTTTCCCCCCATGTCTCCTTCATCCCAGACACACATCAAGGAACAACCACTGGGGCTACAAGTGTGTTGCAGGATAAGAAAACTGTGTTAGACAAGAAGCTTTCACCCAGCACTTGTTTTGCTTGTTTTTTTTAGTGTAACTCTGCACTTGTGACACACACCATTTTTTCTGCACAATTCACATCCAGAACAAGAGCAATCTAGATCTACTGCCCATTTCACTCAGAAAAAGAATGAAAGATGAAAGGAATGAAAGGGGAGTGCAGAGAGATTTCACTGTCTATACAATTTTTTATAGTCAATACATGAAGATGGAAGGTAAATCACATGGGATTAAAGATAGCAGGCAAAGAGTCACAGTACAGAGATCAGTTTACACAACAAAGCAGTCACCTAAGAAAGTTTAAGGAAAGAAGAGGTGATACACTCCAGGTACCAACAGTCAGACTTGTAGTGTGCCCACAGGAGGCCTTCTTACTCATGTGCATTCCTGTGTCAGTACAGGCAACAACTGTACCTACTTGGGACAGAGAGCATGCACAGAGGTTGTCAATGAAATCCTGCCTCTGACTCCAGGCAAAGGAGAAACAGCAGAGAAGACCATATCCCCTTTATAAGAGGGAACGACCAACGTCAGACCCCTCATCAGAAAACCACCAGAAACCCATCTCCATGCTCATCTCTAGCATGCACTTGCTACAGGCCTGTGCCCAGTGGCAGTGGCTCCTGAGCCCTTACCTGCCCTGAAGCTCCCATCTGAGCAGCCTGGGCCTGAGCTGCTTGCACTGCTGCTGCTGCCTGCTGCTGCTGCTGCACCAGCTGAGCTCTTACCTTGAGTATGAAAAGGAAAAACAAAGTAAACGTACATGCATGATCAGGGTATGACCCTTCTGTTTCAATTAGATTGACTAACCAACAATATCAGCTGGTCACCAGCCCTTACCTGCATGGCTTTTAACTGCTGTGGCGTAAGAGTAACAGGCATAACCTGACCGGGAATTTGTCCCGAGATTGCCTGTGGCTGAGACACCATGGGCTGGGGCTGAGGCTGGGATTGTGGTGGAAGTTGAGACTGTTGTGCCTGAGCAACCTGTTGTTGTTGCTGCTGCTGCTGTTGCTGCTGTTGTTGCTGCTGCTGCATCTGTTGCATCTGCTGTTGCATGACTTGTTGAGGTGGCTGCTGCTGTATCTGTTGTTGTGGTATTTGTTGCTGCTGCTGCTGCTGTTGCTGCTGCTGCTGTGCCTGCATAGCCTGTGCCTGCAGCTGCTGCATTTGGGCAATCCGCTGTAGTTGTTGCTGCTGCTGTTGCTGCTGCATCTGAAAAGCAGGAGAAGCCAGGATGCTAAAGCTTCCAGCAATGCGACAGCAAGCTTGTTTTTATAGCATAAACCAAGAGCAAACAGAATCCTAATACATCAGGCTGATGGTTTAAGCCCAAAGAGAAAGCCCAACCTTTTTATCCACTCACTCTTCATGTCTCAACCCTACATAGTGCTGCATCTCACAGTTTTGACATTACAAGCTTTCCTTGCTACTAAAACAATTTTCAAGAGCAAAGGTGAAGTGCATCAGGTTCTCCTGCACAAATGGGCTCAGACACACTTCTTCAAATGTAACCACCCTTTACCAAAAATTGCACAAGAATATGACAGCTGAAGTTTCCTTGGTTGCGTTTTTGCCTTATATATATACATATAGTGCCTGTGTGTGTGTAGATATATATATATATATGTTGTGCATGGCACATATTTTTTAAAGTGGCAACATGTTATTCACACAGTAACAAAACAGCCACTACTGCTACAGTAATTCAAGTACTGTTCTTTCCCACACACCTATTCTTGTCAGAATGAAAGACAATCCCGACATTTATAGAAGAAAGAGACAAAGATTTCAATTCTCTATTGCTGTGACAGAAGAAAGCAATGAAACATCTCTAAGTCTTTCCTCCAGGATGCAATACATCATTGTCAATTATCTTGCCAACCTGAAGCCCTACCCTAAAGTGAAAAAGCGCTGGTACCAGGCAGAGCTGATACTCTACTTCCACACAGGCTGAGCTTCACTTGACAAGTAGCCCATCACAGACCACCTCATTTGACACTGTAGCTGTTTGTCATCACCTGCTGTTGGTTTTGCTGCTGCTGCATCTGCAGTTTCAGCATGTGCTGCTGCTGCTGCTGGACAGCTTGCAACTGCTGCTGCTGCTGCTGCGCCACTGCAGCAGCCGCTGCCTGCTGCTGCTGGACCTGGAACTGCTGCTGCATGGCTGACTGCTGGGCCTGGAACTGCTGCTGCTGCAAAGCCACCTGCTGCTGCTGGAACTGCTGCTGCTGCTGCTGCTGTTGCTGCTGGGCAATCTGCTGGAGCTGAAGTTGGTCTGAAAAGAAAATAGACTGTACTGAAAACATGAGACCCAAACAGCGCGAGATTAACATCCTTCATTAGCAGCATATACTTTTGCTTCCTCGAATGGATGAGGCACATTAATAGCAAAATGAATGATACTTTCTACTACTAACTTCGAATTCGCACACGCTGAGTCAGCAACCTAGGTAAAGAGAATAAAAATGTGCAGGAGGAAATGTGCACTGAGGTCACCAGCAGAAGCACTGTACTACAGAAAACTTACGTGAGCTCTACAGAAACAACATTCTAAAGTTGACAATTGAAGAATTTGCTCATACGACAGGTAGACTGTTCCTCACTATACTGAGGAAGGCATCCCATTAGGTAGCAGTACTTAAAAATCAATTCTTCCTGGCTGATTTAGCTAGAAGTATGACATCTCTTCAGCACCTTTTCTTTGGGGAAAAGAGTTATTACTGAAAAGTTGACATAACAATTTCAGCGGTTGAAGCAAACCGAATACTTACTCTGCTGAGTAGTTGTAGAGACACCAGGCATACCATGAGGGGCCATTCCCGAGGTTCCAGGAGGCTGCTGCTGCCCTGGGAGACTCATCTGTTGTCCCATTGGACCAAGGCCACTCATCCCACTCATGGGAGCTCCTTGAGCTCGGGAAGCCATGCCCATCCCCGGCGCCCCTGCTGTGGGACCCCCAGTTAGATTCTGCAGGGCGTTCATGGGATCTACAAAGAAAACAGTTACCAATATGCAGCCAGCCATGCAATTGTCTGCCCCAACTCCTCTGTTCCCCATCCTCCACTCTCTGATCTGTTGGGCTCAGACTACGACTAGATCCAATACCCCGGGAAAATAAGATTTACTGCTCTGCCTGTGAGACAAGAGGCTTCTGGCACATCTTTGACTCTCTGTATGTAGAGTGGAGATGATTCAAAGTGTTTCAGAGTTCCAAAGTCCCACATGGATTCTAAATACATTAGAGAAAAGGAACTTATTAGCCACCTCCACATTTACACACAAGTCAAAACAAGCTGCCAACAATAGTCCATGAGGATACACAGCTTATAAACTCGAACACCAAGAGGATCCCGCCGTGGATCCTCTTCTTCCTGAAGTCAAATGGAGAATCAATGCTCAGACCAGAGGAAGTATTTTGCTATGTAGTTCCCTCTCTAACATCATTTTTATAATGCAGTGGATAAATTCAATGCCTTTTAAGACAGTTTTCATAAACTGAATACTGGGCACACAGAAAAGTTAAGTCAAAGAGGGAATGGCAATTTAAGAGGGCAAAGCAGAACACAGGCTGCAGAAGCAGCATTAATCAGGTACAGAACACAGCACCCCCTCTTCCTCCAGCAGCATGTAATATTCCAGCTAGGGAACACACAGATGCCTTTTTCTTAGTATCCACAGCCCTGATTTTTAAACTGCTCTACTTAAAAATGGGGAGCACAGGGGGAAGGAAGAAAATAACAACAAAAATGAACTCTTACCACTGACTGAGGCTTGAGATTTCTTGTTGTCTGCAAAGAAAAAACAATTAATCATCTTTACAAATCTTGTCACACACAAATTGGGCCCTTTAGATACACTCTCTACAAGAAATATATTCACATAATTTAAAAAATAAAAAAATCTCTATCTACTGTAGTTCTAATAAAATTCATTAAGCCAATTTGGTAACCAGAATGCTACATAAATAATGGAAAGAAGGATAAAAAAATTAGGAAGGAAGAAAACTAGTCTAAATAGCAGTTTAAATAATTTCTCAAACACTTTTCAATTATAGAAGATGTGTAAAAGAAATAGTATTTAGAAATTAGGCATGCATATTACAGAAAGACTTTTAAAGCAACTTGTGAAGAGTCACATGCAGAAACCCTAACATTTACTTTTTTTTTTTTTTTTTGGAGGATGTGATGAGCAACTCCACGACTAAGAAAAAAACAAGCCAAAAATAAAAAATCACTTACGGATGTCTCGAAAATGGATAATAAGTCTGGCCACAAGAGAAAGATATTCCTCCTAAAGGTGAAAAATGAATATTTCAGCATAAGAAATAAAAACAGAGCAACCATTACTTTCTCTTTCTTAAGTATTCTTCCTTAACATACCAGACTTGACTTTGCAGTGTCTGAGGGCTTTTCAGAGCAGTTCAATTCCAAGAAACAGTCTGTTTATTAAGTCAGAATATTTTTACTAATAGGTCATTGCAGTTGATGGTACAAGAAGGCCAAGAAACCACAAAATTCACAGGAAAGAACCTCTCTGACAGGCACACTAACAGGATCACAATATGTGAACTTTATAAACCAATACATCCATTTTCCAGTTCTTATCCACTGTAAGTCCTTTTCATAAGGATTAAACCTTGATTTACTTCGTGCACTGGCTTATTTTAGTCCTTGAATTATGTCACATTCATACTACCTTTTTTTAAGCTAAGTACATATTACAAATACAAGTAAAATAATAACTTTGAAGACCAACATGATAGAAATGTCAGAAGTGAAAAGATAAACATTCTTTGCAGCATTTAATTACTGTTCCTCGTAACATGTGAGAAACTGCAGAGGGCTGAGACAGCCTTCCTGCCCATGAAACTACCAACCCACCAGTGAGGATGCCAGCCACAGGCACAGATCTGTGACATCAGCATTATAAAATTTTCACCAAGACAAGCTCTATCGCAAATGTGGCTTGTTTGGAGACAGCAACAGTATCCAATTCCTCCTAACACAGCTCCAGGGAAGAAGTTTATATTTTGGCAGAGTGTAGAATTGTACATTATAGCCAGACTTTCTCAGAGACCACAGCACTTCCCTTGGTGTTACTCTTGGCAGAGCCTTTTCATTGATAGCCCAGGTTTTTCTGACCTCCACCTGGTCACATGGAATGGTGTTACACTGCAGATAAATGAAACTCTATGCAATTCACTACATACAAACATTCAGGTAAGAAAACTGTGATTCCATATGTGCATTAAATGCTGCAGCATCAGCGAAGCTGTCTTGCAGTAAGTCCAGTTTGATGCATATTTGGATGCAGAACACCTCACTTCCCTCAGGGTAAAAGAAGTACATATAAACCAAAATTTCACATAACTCTGTACTGTAAGCAGAGACAGTTAACTAAGTGCACCGGTTTTGCTGTTTCTGCAATTCGCTCCAAACTTCTTTGGACATGCAATGACTTCTGGAAACAAACAGAGATGCTTTACCCTTGTTTTGGCCTTCATAAACACATGACTCTCCATATCTTTGCTGGATTTATTATGGGCAACACCAGCTTTCCTCATAGCTTCATCACTGAAAAAAAGAGGAAAAAACAAGGCTGGGTATTAATTGAGGACATCAGTAAATACTTTCTGTAGTTAGAAAGGTCTGTAAAACAGATTTTTGCCCCTCTCTCATTTATAGATATAAAACAAACAAACAGAACCCCAAAACAACACCACATAAAATACTTAAAATCACCACCCTTTGAAGTTTCTTCAAATGATGGAGAACAAAGCCAACATAAATATTCTTTGTAGAAATTCAAGAACAACTGCAAGGCAAGTCATTATTTTACCACCTTGACAAAATACCAGGACTTGTTCATTTGAGGAAAGCTGAATGATAAGATTAATGTATTCCAAATTTGGGGAACAATTTCCCCCAAATTTCTACCAGCTCCCATGCAGCAGGAACGCTGCTTGCACAAGCAGTAAGCTGGGTCAGCTTCCTGAATTAACTGAGTAACAGCCCCAGAAGAGCAGATGCTACAGCCTTAAAATGCAGGAGCTTAGCCTGCCACAACTCATTCCCTTTCCTCAGAAACCAGTGGCAGACAGCTGACCTGCTGCAGCCTGCAAAGTAGAACACAGTGGAACATCATACCTGCTGTAGGGCTCTCATGGTAACCTACTGGTTTGGTCTGGCAGACACTAAAAAAATGCTGCTTATATATGAAGTTACTTAAACTGAAGCTGAATCTGAACATAATGCAGAATAACCATTCCTCCATGGACAAACAAGTCTTAAAGTGAACTGCTCCTGAAGGAGCTCTGCTGTGAAAGAAGAGGCTACATCCAATTCTTTATTGACAACCCCTTTTTTAATGCTTTCCCTTTTGGAAAGGCTGCCTCTAAATCCATACTACTCTCTGAAGAGTTAACTCCTCCTTAACTTCCCAGTCCCAGTAAAATGGCAATGCCTTTCATGCTGAGAGCACTGAAAACTGAGTTGGCAAAAAGAGAAGACAAAGATTGTGTAGAGGCAAGTAAAGAAAGTCAGGTAGGTACTTAGTGGGTGTGCTACTGACAGTGATCAGTGTGGAACTTGGTACCAGGAACTTGGAGGGAGGGGGAGAAATTATCTACTTTTACATATATCTACCTTCTCCTTTTGAAGCTATGGAACATGAAAGACATGTTATTACAACTACATCTGCATTACCAAAAATGCCACTCCGAGCTCTCCATATTCTATCTGTTAGCATTCCAAAGAAGGTTTAGACTGGGAGGAAGAAAAAAACCACACAAGTCCTTCCCTGTTTACACATCCAACTGCAATCAACATAAAAATATTTACATTAAAAGACTAGGAAAGTCACTTTAAAAGTCATAGCTTTAGCCCAGAGTTAAGGATACCAAATAACATATGGTATCCTGGAAGAACATTGAACTCAACAAAACTCTGAAAACTAGATGGTACCAGACAATCCAACCTTCATCTGCATCATAAGCACTTAGTAAATGCATAATTATATGTGCCCAAAAAGTCTGCCTTTCTGATTTCATGCACAACACTCAAAAGTTGTGGTTTCAAAAGATGAAGCATTCAACACCAACACCAGCTTCAGGAATTCCCCTTCCATTCCCAAGAACTTGTTTCCAGCCCAAATATGTGCAACCTCTCACTAAGGCCAACTGGTCTAGCTGAAAGATCTTGCAAAACACGTTCTCCTTCAAACCTACAGCAGCTCCCTCCCCAGCTCACACCACGACTGCATGAATCAGTTGTTTCAATGAAACACGAGGGCAGTGAGTTCCAGGGCCAACACCACATTAAGACATGTAAAAATCACCACATCTTTGTGAAATAGAATATTTGATCACTGTGACACTCAGCTAACAACCTTTCTTGCTTAAAACAGCAATGGGTGGGCAGGGGGGAGTGTGCTGGTAAGCTGTCAGCCTCATGCACCCACATTACAAGGTTTAAAAATCTCAAAGTAAACACCAACAACTACATTAAACTTTATTCACTTGCTCTTGTGCAGATAACTGTCCCACACAACATTTCTGTTTGTTACAGATTGGGCATAACAAATTTCATCACCAGCAGCCCTCGCTGCAGGAATACCCTGTAACACACCCCAGCACAAGGCCCAAAGCAGGAATCACTCACACTACTTTATTCACAGCTGCTTGACAGAACATGCAGAGGCCTGAAGGTCCCAGGTCCCCAGCACAACTCCTTCAGCTGCACAAGGAATGCAAAGGACCATTCAGCCTCCCTAAAGCCTTGTTTTAGCATTACCTTCCCTCCAGTTCTGCAGAGACAAAAAAACCCTTCCCACTACACACAGAATCCTCCCTTCACAGCTTCACAAGCATATCCTCCAAGAGAAGGGATTCCCTCTGGCAGAGGCAAGAAGGTAAGAAGCCTCCCCTGCCAAGTCATGCTGGTACAACTGTCTACGTGGCTTTGCCATCAGCAGTACTGAAGAACAAGCAAGGTTAAAAATAACCACTTTTCCTTAGTTATTTTTGAGAAATTTCACTATCAGGTTCACTGCATGGCAACCCAAACACTTGAAATGAAGACGTATTGCAGTGGCTTCTTCAGTTCACAGTTGTGTCAAAATAAGCACTTCTAAATAACTAATCCCTCACTTCCTCTACACTTCCAGGAAGGGAGAAACATCTGCCCTCTTGGACATTTTTGCCCGAATTCTCATCAGACAACCTAGGCTGGAATACAAAATTTAGGCTGCTTTATGAACCTGTTTTGTGAAGTGTTTCATGAAGAAAAGCAAATGCAGATGATCTTCCTTTTCTTATTTTTCCTTTCATCATTCAAGAAACTTCAGCTGTTCCACTCTTCCTGCCTGCCTGTTCCTCAGTCTCCTCCCTTCATGAGCTCTCCACATTCTCATCTCTATTTCTGCCCACACATTCTTTCTTTTCACCCAGCTGAGCTATTAACTAAAGTGAGAAGATTCCTATGAAAATTTCAAGCAAAAAAACAAACATGAAATTAATGGAACATCCCACAGCCTGAGTTACATCCCTTTTCTACACTCAACACAATCCCCTCCTAACACAGCCTGGAAGCAGCTTGGGGCACGAATTGTACCCAGCCATGAACTGGGTTTACCACAGCACGACCCAGATCAGCTCTGTCCTTCAGGCAACACCAACACTCAAAAACACATTGAGGAAAGGCCTTTAGGAAGGAGACTCCCATGGCATCAGCACGTACCAGCTCTGTGTAAGAGCCAGGATAAAGGGGTACCCTGCCAGCAGAAGGGTATATCCACACCCCTACACCACTGCTGTTTCCTGGAGCATCCTGGGAGAAACCAAAGCTGCTCCTCGGCCCCAGTCACCTGGGCTCAGGCTTTCCTTGATCTTGGAAGTCCTGCTTGAGCCGCAGCCACACAAAGCCCAGTACTGAGAAGGTTCTTAGGTCATCGATTAATATATATAAATAACATATATATAATTTATTTTATATACATATATAACCCAATCCTACACACTGACCACTGATATAGGACACTAATTCCCCACAGCGCCACTGAAATGTTCACTCACATATCACACTTTAAGAGAACAACAAACCAAAACCCCAAAAAACTTAAATCCACTGTTGTAAAGGAAACCCAAGTGTGAAAATGCAACAGATTAAGAGTTCTGTACCCAGCAGCTACGACAAGGCACTCATAAGGAGTTATGTGAACAGTAACACATTTAATTTATTGTCTTTATTTCCTCAAAGCTACAAACCATTCAAGGGCACCATTTTTGCTTGTTTTGATGAAGCAGCAGGAGGAGGAGAAGCAGCAAGGGATCAACCTAAGATTAATGACTTTACAGAAAGTATGGAAAGTGAAACATCAGCTCTGAGCACCAAGAAAGTTTGCATGGCTTTGACAGATGCACATCATTGTTACTTCTTTAATGAATACTGTAACAGTTTCATTCTGGAACAGCACCTTCAGTGAAGTAAAACCAAAGGCAGTCAAAGAGCCAACTGCTTATACATCTTAGAAAAAAGACTGCCCATTTTTAGATATTGATCCTTATAATCAATAAATTAAGGTCAAGTTTTCCAAACCTACATAAATTCGGACTTCAGCATTACTTTAGGAGCCATGAACACTGCTTTCCCTTCTGTAACAACCACCCTGCACAGGGCAGAAGAGTCTTCCATAAAATAAGGAAAGTCTGCAGAGCAGTAATTCAAGTAAAGCAATTGTTTCACAGCTGAATGGGCAACAAGTTGAACTTTTTATCTCACATTTGCCCTAAAAAGTCAGAAGTAAGCCCATAAAAGGCTTTTCCATAGGACTGAATATGTCAAATTTCACACCACCACGGACTCCCCCAAAGCCGAGGCCCTAAAGCAGATGCTGTCAAGCAGAACCAGGAGCCGGTGCTTCTGGGGAAGAGCAAAGTGCAACGGAAGGAGGATGGGAGAAATAAAGTAAAAAACCAGTCTGAGCAAATCCTGTTACCGGCCCGGGGGAGAGGAAACACCGGGGAGCGGGTACGAACGCAGGTAGCTCGGGGAAGGCCGGAGAGGCCCGGCAGAGCAGCGCAGACAGGCAGGACACGGCCGCGGAGGGAGGGGGGGGTGGGAGCCCCTCGGGCCGAGGCCGAGGCCCGCGCGCGGGCGCACTCACATCTGGCTGACGAGCTTCTGCCGGAAGTTGGTGCTGCGCCAGTCGGTCTCGGGCCCGGTCACGTCCATCGCTGCGGCGGGCCCCGAGGGCCGGCACCGAGGGCCGGCACAGAGCGCTCCCCCCCGCCCCGCTCAGCTCCGGCCACCGCGGAAGCGCCGCGCGGCCACTTCCGGCGCGCCGCCGGCCCCAGGGAAACGAAGTCCCGGCGCGAGCCCGGCCGCCTCTCGCGAGAGCCGGCGCGGGGCTCGCTGGGAGATGTAGTCCGGCCCGAGGGCACGGCCGAGCCCGGCCCCCAGGGTCGCGGCCGCCGCAGTGCCCGGTCTGGCCGCGGCACCCGGGACACCGGCCCGGCGCCCCCCGGGCACGGCCGCGGCACCGCCCCGCCCCGCAGCACACCACGAGTGCCGCCGGGGGCCGCCCCCGCCGCCCGCCCCGGTTCCGGCCGCCGCCGCCCCTCCCTCGGCCGGCGGGTTCCGGGTGGCCGATGACGGCGGAGGCGCCGCCGCCGCTCTCGGTAGGTTCTGCGGGGCGAGCGGGACCCCGGGCAGGGCTCCCCTGGGCGTTCCCCGGGGGGGCCGAGCGAGCCCCCCGGAGCCTGTCCCGGCCCCGCTCGCCGCGGGGGTGCCCGGGGGGTAACGGGAGGGGTGCGGGGGCAACGGCCGGGGCGGCGGGGCCGGGCGAGCACCCCCGTCCCGCCGGGCGCGGCAGCCCTGGCCGTGGTCCTGCCGCCCGCACCGAGCCCCCGAGGAGCCGGCAGGTCGAGGTCGGGCCCCGCGTACCTGTGCGGGGCTTTAGCCCGGGCTGCCTCACCTGCGGGGGGTGAGCAGGTGGGGCCACAGCAGGGCTCGGAACCCTCAGAGGCGTTTGCAACCCGGGAATAGAAAGTAAGAGCATAACTGCGTTCCAGCGGGCTTTCGCCCCCTCGTCACAGGGTCGGTGTAGAGCCAGGCTGCCCCTTCCAGTGATGTGCAACCCCAGCTGTCCCTGATGGGGAAATGTCAAAGTTACGGGGCAGAATCTCACAGATCCCAGCATTAATGTGGTGAAGAACGTGAACAAATTCATGTTTGATAGAGAAATCAGAGCTGGAACATACTGGGAGAGGCCTTTGCTCTCTTCCAGGTCTCTTAATTGTTGTACTTGTAACTACTTTCTTTCTCCTTGTGTTTTAGAATACCGAAGAGTCATGGTTGATTTAAGCAGACAAACAAGGTTCAAACCTTGCCAGCTAGCTGAGTCTCTCAGAATTCATTGAACATGTAGCATTGACTAACTTATAAACTGTCAGTTTTGACGTAGCTGTTACTTAAAGAGTTTAATCCTATAGAAGCCTCATTTAAAAAAAAAAAAAGTGTTGTTCTTATTATGGAAAAGACTTCAGGATTTCTGAGGGGCTTTCTAAGAATTCTTGGGATAATTAAAACAATTCTGTCAGAAGAACATAGTCCTGAGATTTCCCAGCTCTATCTGAACATAGGACTAAACACTATCTCCTGCATCTGGAAAAAAAATGAAACTTTATTGGTAGGCCAGTTGTTTTTAGGGTAAATAGGTACACATTGTCTAAATATTGTTGGGTAAAAATCCTTCCTTCAAAGACAAACAGCTGCTCCATCCAAAACAGAACACGACTGTTGAAAGATTTGAATGACAAAATAAATCTTGTTTCAAGATTAGGAACAGGAAAAACAAGAAAAAAAAGTAGTAAAAGACAAACTCTTCAAATGATGCTGAAGCCATAAAAGAAAGCATTTTAGCACTGTATTTTATTTTTGTTTTCCTTATGGCAATCCTTGATAGCACTTAGGCCAAAGGCCACCTCCCAAAATGCACAACAGAAAACATTACAACTCTATGAATTTGGGTAAGTTGCAGACTTGTTATGGATAAGGCAAAACATTCAGCTTAAAAAGCTCACACTCTTCAGGTTATGCTAGGGGAAAATAATTTTAAATATCCATGTATTTAAATATAGATATGTTTCATGATTGTTTTGCCATATACATATTAAATATGAGATGTTTCATTCCTGATATGTCTTAGAAATAACTTGGGGGTAAAAAAAAACCAAAAAAACCTCAGGTGTTTTCTGAAAGGAGCGAATGCCAAAAGTTGTGAGTCAGCGCAGTTCACAGAAGCTGTTTGCTAAGCCACGCCTTTTGGGTTCCTCCCACACTCCAACTATACTACTAATGCTGGAAACTGAAAATGGCTCAGAAACCCAGCCCAGAGTGTGTGATTGCATATCTCCATTAGTGATGGAAAGGAAGATGGTGGGCACAGACCAGAGGAAATGTGTCATCATTGGAGTGTTCAAAAGCAATGCTGAGATATGATGTACTACCAGATATCCTCGTTTCTTTCCTTTTCAGGGGATCTTGGTCAAAAGGAGTTGTTTGGGTTGTTTCTTGTATTTGTAGAAGGTTCCTAGAGTGCAATATTTCAGAAAGAATATCTATTTTTGCAGCGTTGTGAGTGCATAGAGAGGGACAATTCTGAAAGAAGCAGTGCTGAGCAAAGCTTCTGCCTTTCCTTCACCCCCTTCTCTTCCCTTTTTCTTCAAAAAGCATGAAACTGGCTAAAGTCTTGTCTGCACATAATTGTGAACTCAATTGTTTTCTATGTACCAAACAGTCTCATAAGTACCCATTACAAATTATCACATAGTTGATGAATTATTCCAGTATTTGCACTCCAGTTAGAACAAACAATAGTTTTGCTCTTCATCTTACACTGTTTGTGGCATCACATTTGTTTTCTGAGCTGTTTTGGCAGGCACCCAGCTGCCTTCCCTTTCTGCACACTCCCTGCCTAGTTGATCTGTTTGTTTGTGTGACCCCTGCCCTGTTAAAATGTGGTACACAGCCAGGTTCTGCCTCTTTGCATCTGCAACCCCTCAGACTCAGCATAACCAGCATTTTGCTCTAATCTTGCATATTATCTTGTCAGGCTTTCAGCTGAAGCCTGGTTTAGATCCTAACCCTTGTTACTCCCTAGGGAGAAATGAAAATGTGGGAACCCTTGGGGCAGAGGTATTAAATTTCCTCCTAAGACCTTTAAGGGCCTAATGTATTTGGATCACAACCAGCACAACACACTGGTTGTTCTCTGTCAGGAAAAAACTATGATAAATATGGCCTGCAAGAAAGAGGACAGAGCTGCAACTGAGGGGCATCAGCAAACTTTGAGAGTGGACCAAGAGGAACTGCATAAATTTCAATATTAAAAGCAAAGTCATGCACCTGCATCAGAGTAACTCCATATACTGGAGATGAGCCTGGCTAGAAGTCAGCTTTGAAAGAAGAGAGCCTGGGGATCCTGAAGAGCAGCAAGTTGAATATGGCTCCTCCAACAGGGCCCAGCTTCACACTGGGCTGTGTTAGCAAGAGTGCAGCCAGCAAGTCATGTGAAATTATTATTTCCCACTCTATTCAGCACTTGTAAGCCCAGAAAATTTGAATACACCATGCCCGGCTTTGAGCTCTGTACTGAAAGAAAAACCTGAGGGTTCAGTGGAGGAACCACAGGGGGCAGGAGCACAGACAAGAAGATACAAGCACATGCAAGGCAAGAACACTGGGTTTGTTCAGTATAGGGAAGAAAAGGATAAGGGCAGAGCCAGTTGCCATTTTTTAAGCTAATGGGTACAGGAAAACAGAGCCAAACTCTCCTTTGTGCTGCATAGTGCCAAGAGTGAGAGGCAAGTGTCACAAATAGGAGGGAAAAAATCAGACGGGTAAAGAAGAAAACAAATCTTGTGGTTAAACAATCGGTTTTCTGATCGTTGGCAGGCACCCAGTTTGCACTTGACTAGACAAGGCTCTCATCATCCTGACCTGCTTTTGAAGGTTTCCCTGTTTTGAGCACAGATTGAACTAGAGACCTCCCAAGTTTCTTTCCAGCCTAAATTATTCCACGATTTTAAGAAAGCATGGGACCCCCACCAAGCTTGAGCCACCTGTCCATATGGCAGTAAGCTAAACAGATTTGGATACCCGACACCAGCAAGCTCTGGTTTATTTTGGGCACAGCTGATGCACAAGAAAATATCACTATCTGCGTAAAACACCTCTTTGTAGGGATGTAACTGACAGCCACGAGCTCTTGAATACAAAAATGTCTTGAGTTTCCATAGAAACTAACTTGGATAATCCTTCCTGCATCCAGCCATTTCTCTATAGTAGAGAATCAAGGCTGTCAGCACAACTTTACCAGAAAAGCACCCCCAAATCCACACATGCACCACACAATAGGAGCATCACTCTGTGACTGGGTGCTGGTCATAGAAGGGGTGAATACTTGGCTGGGCGTGTATCATACCATGTAACAGCCATAACAGACTTCAGCACTCTGAATCATCTACACTGAGTTTAAAGCACAGGATCAGTGCACAGACTGTGGCTCACCAGAAAATAAGAACTGTGTTAGCTATAATGGCAGCACAGAAACTCTGTGGTGTAACAACTGCTCTGCACTTAAACATTCAGGTAGGACAGACACCTCTACCACATCTCTTTTGCCATGCCATCAACTTTTCCCTTCCACGCTTCTAGCTGAGCTACTCCATTCCTGTACCTTTTGTTCGTAAAAGAAGGAGGATTTTCAGTGAGCACAAGAGCAGGCCAGCATAGCAGTTTCTCACTGTTTTGCCATTTGAATGATCAAGCTACAATCAATTCCCTAAATTCCTCCTGCCCAATGCCAAATTCCTCAGTCGTAAGCCACATACCTTTGCTGTGAAAGCCAGTATTCTGTTGTTAATTGGAGAGGGGATTTTGTTTTTAAAAAAATTAACCACAACTCTTTTAATAGGCAGTTAGGGTGTTATTTCAATTGAATACTCTGAAGCCTTTAATTTTTTTTCATGCCGGTAGTCTGCAGAAGCATGTTGTGGAAATGGAGTTTGAATACAAGACAATCCCACAAAGCCACTAACAAGTCACTGAGATACTGTAGCTTCCACTGTGTCCACAGCTTAATACCAGAGACCATTAGTGAGACAGTGAACTTTGTATATAATACAGGAAAGAGAAGGAAGTACCAGATTTCCTTCATAGTCCCTACATTGCAAGGCATGGCTGCCTTCTCTTCATTCCTGAATGGAATACAGACACAGAATATAGAAAATTTCAGTGTAGTGAAAAAGAGCAGTTTTGTTTTTCTAGGTACCCCTGAGGGTTTTGCTATTTATGGGGGATTTTTGTGTCTCTTTTAGTTTTTAACTCCTTGATTCAAAGTGACCAAACAGTGAAAGTCTTCCTACACTTGTCTATAGAAGTACACATACAATCACTGACCTCATTTGCCTCCTTCCTCTTTACATTCTGAGCACTCAGTTGTAATACTTTAAAGTTAATCCCTGCATTAACTCACATGCTCCAACAGACAAATGCAGACCAACATAACTGCAGGCTCAAATACCTTGTGCAGTCAACAAAGAAAATGTCTAGTCTGATTTTCTCTGCAGTTTCAAAATGGTTGGAACAAGGACTTGCCTTCCCCTGTTTCTGGAGACAGCAGCCCACAGCACACGAAACAACACTTGTTCTTTGCTACTGTTGAAGAAGCCCAGTGAACCCAAGGAATTCCTCATCTTTTCCATTCTGGGTTAGTCCTGCAGTCCTGCCACTGAATCCCACTGTTAACAGGTGACCAGTCCTAAGAAACTTGCACAAGAGGAGAGGGGAAAGAAAACATATTACTCAGATTTCTAGGAACTTGGCTTAGTCAAAGAGCTATAGTTTCTTAATAAGAGAAGTAAGAGGCCTCAAGAACATCCTTACAAGCAAGAAGCTGACAGTAGAGAGGCTCAGGATAGAGGGAACAAACCTGTTCTCTCTGCATTCTGAACTGCCCTTGCGTTACATTTAGGTATTTTGCATGTTTGTTTGTTTTAATAAAGATTAGGCAAAAAACAAATTTGAGGCGATAGGGTTAAGTTATTTTGGGCTCAAAATATATGGCATATTCAATACATTTCCTTGTAATTTTTAACACTGGTGGGCACTGACAATTCATAAGAGTTCCTAGATACTTTTACAGTCATTCCCTCCACCCAGCTGGTACATCACACATGAAGCATCACATTTCCACTTTTTGTACCACTAGATTTTTAGACAGCAACAAAGGCACAAAGCTCACAGGTCATGGTTAGACCACACAGTTTGAGAAGCAAGGTGCTGTGCTAACAGCAGTATCCCTCCCCAGAAAATTTGTAGTCAGCATTTAGAATTGTACTGAGAGAAATACACAAAACTGTCAGCTCACCAAGCACACTGCATTTAATTCAGAAAACTCAGACACCAAAACCAGCCCCCTCTTCTTTCAGAATTCACAGCACAACTCCCTAACCCTGCTTCAGCAGCCACTCTTTATAACTTGCTGCCGACAACCCCAGCCACTCCTTGTGCAGCATTTACAGAGCTGAGCACACTCAGCTGAGTGAATCTTGCTGGTCATCCCCCACAGCCACCTGATGGTCCCCTACCCTTCTTCGTCTTACAGCACTTTTCTGCCAGCTCCTAAAACTACCCAGGCTGGAGTTAAGAGGCTTTTCTTGGCTTCTGGCTCAGTGAGGACTTAACAACCTATGTCAGTCAGACACCATAGACTAATACCACAAATGCTCACCTTTAATTTGATAGCTTGTGAACAGTTCATTAAAATGAATGGAGTGAGAATTTTTCTAGAGCAGCCTGTTATCACTGGTTAAAACTATGACAATGGACATGTATACTTATTTATGAGCCTTGGAGCCCAGCTTAGGACAGTAGGGGAGTACATAAAACAGCACAGAAGTTCACTGAATAGCCACAGTGTGATTAAGAAACTTCACATATCCATGTACAATAAGAGCTTATGAGCGCTGGCAAATTTTAGACCACATACACTGTACCCACTCAGTAGTATGTAACACTTTTTCCACATCCAGCATCACTGACATTTGACCCACACATCCAAAACTGGTTAGTGGCAAATAACTGGATGACAAAATACTTACAGGTAGCTATAGAGAGTGGTGGGTTTCCATATCGTAGTGTCTCTGTGCTCCAGGCACACAAGACAGCTCTTGAGTTGATGTACATGCGTGAGTGACCACCCTGAGGGACATCCAGCTCACCAGGGACAGCCCAGGTACAACCCAGGGGCAGAACTCGAGAACAGGAAGTAGGGACTGACAAAATTCAGCAAGTAGAGTGTAGCAAAATATCTCTAGGCTCAGCTGTTGACTGGCCAAAAATCAGCTGTGGAGGATGGTTCAGCTGTACTCTCAGCCTCTGTGTTTGAACACTCTGGGCTCACCACAACTGTGCTGGAAGGGGAAGGGCTGGTTTGTTCAGCTACTGATGACACATGGTATAATTCGAGTTCATATCTACTAGAACTAGTAGTGAGATAAACTCCCTGCAGATCACCAAGACAGCCTCACTTGTCACTGAAATGCAGTGCAGATACTAATGCTCCTACAGGCTACAGAATCTCTGAATTATTTTTCTTATCTTTGTTGTATTTATTTATTTTATTTACTCTCTTTCATAATACCATTTGCTCTTCCTGGTTCCAGTTCCCATATTTTTAAGATAGGGTCCCTTCTGGGGCTTTACTTGCTGACAGCTTCATCCCCTTTCTGTTACTCTTTAAGATTATTTAGATACAGAATATATTCTGAATAGTAATTGTCTACAGTCATATTAATCAAAAGTAGATAAATGATTTGATGATTATACAGGTTTCTCACCCTCCCCTGCATGTCTCTCTCTCTCTCTGGAAAGTGCTTCCCCTACAATACACTTCTTTGCTAACACTTGCTATGGGGGTTCAGTGGCCCATGTAGTTTTATTCTCATTTATCTCTCCCCAGCCTCTCTTCCACCAATGTATGACACACTGCATGACACACTGTGAGATTGTATCAAAGGTCCTGCCATTTCCCCTATTCATGAAAAGGCTTTGAATTCAGAAATCAGTTCATTTGTTACTTTCACTTCTGCTTTTTGATACGATGGTTTTACTCTCATAGAGACTTCTTTTGATACAGCTCTCTAAGAAGAGGGAAAGATGTAACCTGTTTTGGAGCATTACCCACATTAAACCTCATTAATAGACTTAATCTGAATCAGTTCCTCTTTTGGACCGTATCTCACCTTACTTTGGTTTTGCTGCATTTATTTCCTTCTGGTGAAGTGGGAAATTACTGATCAACATCTTATAACACTCGCTGTTTCAGTTGCCCTTCTTACTACATTATCTCCCTTGCTTCAATCCATCACTCTTAGTATTCCCTGTGAGCAAATAAAATGATACAGTAATGTTTTGTCTGCTTTCATTTTATTTCTAGGAAAAGCATCAGCCTGTCATGAAAAACAATCCATTACTCATCTCTTCAGCTGATGATGGATAGTTTCCCCTGTATAATCGACCTGAGTGCTCCCCAGAAGGATGTCTCACCAGAGCTCCTATTCTGAGCTGCTGTCTTGGTTTTGCTGACAAAGAGCAGACAGGCATTAATACACTTTTAAAGGGATTTTTCCATCCCATTCACCAGGCAATAACACCTAGATAGCTAACCTTTTCTTTTGGACAGTGTAGGCTAACTTCCCTCAGGCAGCACAATAAACATTTTCATATTTCTTGTCATCCAGGTAGCTCTTTCCTCACTGCCCATACACCGAATACCTGCATCACTCTGAGAGATTTCCTATGCTGCACTTGCTGTCTGGGGCTGGCACAATTAAACAATGGTTCCATTTCTTCAGTGTTTGTTTGGATTTGCTGGGCTTGTTTTGCTTTTGCTTCCCTGACTGCTGATAATCCCTTGTGACTGTCCCTTGTGCCACTAAGCTATTTCCCAGGCTGCTGGAGGAGAGGCTCGTATAAATGTGTTAAGCAGCCATATCAGCTCAGTTACTTCCTTTTGCTAATTTGGGGTGTTTTTTGATGTGCTCTGACAACTGGATAGAGTCTATAAGCTCTAACTGCTACAACTTCTGACATTCCTCAAAGACAATGGAAAGGGTAAATTACAGGATGGTAGAAGAGGACTCATGAGATTTTGAGTGCTTAACCACAGACACGAAATACAATCACTTCCAGCCAGCTATTTACAGGTGTTTCCCCATGGACCATAGGGGACCTTCCCACTGTGTCAGTGGCAGCCCTAGAGAAAGGTACAGGATAGCCCTCCACATTGCCTGTGCTGGAGGAAATACCTTCTCTGCAGTTGTGCACGATAGCTTGAAGTTGTCACAATAGAGAAACTCACAGTATACTGAATTTCGTACAGTATTCTACAGAATTACAATTAGAAATGTGCTCAGCTACAGAAAATGGAAAAAGCAAAGACAGGGAGAGAGGAGAACTCTCTGATTCTGTGGTAAGATATCAAGAGAAAGATGGAAGGTGCGGTTTATATTGCAGCAAAGTTATCTGAGGATATAATTTGGAATTTGTCAAAAATTCAGTCTTTTTTAATTATAAATGATGCAAAAATGCAAAAGAAACAACAGGCTTTGGTAGTGGGTTGGGAAGTGAATCTTGCTAGGAAAAAAAATTATCCCCATGTGATACCTACTCTGACTCTTGGACTGAAAATCCAAGAGC
Organism: Empidonax traillii; assembly: GCF_003031625.1. Lineage (NCBI taxonomy): Eukaryota > Metazoa > Chordata > Aves > Passeriformes > Tyrannidae > Empidonax > Empidonax traillii. Next base: position 401,686 of record NW_020955531.1, read on the forward strand.
CAGAATAGTTGTTTGAAAAACCACGTTCTGCCACTTTGGTGTGCCTACTTCCAGTATCATATTAGAGAATAATTTCTTCAGGGTAGAACTGTGTCTCCACTGACTGAAGAGTTGCTTTGATTTATTTTCTGTGACAGGCAGGGGTCAGGGGACCATTTGTAAGGCAAAAGGCACAAACCTTTGCTGATTCTGTTGTCTCACAGATTTCATTCTGCTGCAGCTGGTGGCTGAGCATTTCTGCCTGGGATGGCGGAGGACCAGGAGCTGACTCAGCCACACAAAGCTCAGCTCGAGCCCTCCCTCCAGCAGCGCACCAGCAACACGTACCGCAGTGCCGAGCACTCCCAGGCCCTGCTCAGTGGCCTGGTGTCTCTCCGGGACAGCAGCATCCTCTTCGATGTCGTCCTGGTAGTGGAGGAGAAACCCATTGAGGCTCATCGCATCCTCCTTGCTGCATCCTGCGACTATTTCAGGTACCCCTCAGTCCGGCAGGAACAAACACGTGTCTGAATGTTACTCAAACCTGCGGCACCCAAATCTGCTTCTGGATCTAAAATCAGACCCATACTATGGAGCTGAAAGTGCTTCAATATACTAACTATGGCTTTATTCATCTCTCTCTTATTTCTCTACAGAAGTAAAGCTCTTGTCCCTGCACACTGAGCTTACCTCCACTAAATTCACTGCCTGTGGTACTTGGAGGTTTATAAAGTTTATATCTGAACAGATGCTTTCTGCATAAGCGCACTCTAAGTGGCTTTTAACATATCCTTAGCATTGTAAGACTTTGCCCACTGTGGTGATCATTTCATAATACACAAAAAGTCACTGGTAGTGGGTCACTCTGTTATGTGCCCGTAGTGTGACTCCCTGCGCATTAAACCAGGCATTCCCCAGTCAATTTGGTGAGCAGTTTCTTGAACTGACGTTATTTCCATAGAGCAAAGAAACAAATCAAAGGCAATCCAGACAAATTCCAACTGGAGGAAGAACTGCTCTAGCTTAGAAAAAAATCCTACAGTCCCAAGTTCCTGTTTTAACTCTTCCTCCACACCCAGAGTATCTACCTTTGACCATTGACTATCCATATGTACTGGGTCTGTATTTAAGTCCTTCATGTCTGAACTGTAACTTTTAGGTGGCTCCTACTGTTTTCCTGCAGAATGAAGAGTTACTTTGGTAGGTCCTGAAGGCCTTTACTCTTTGTATCATTAGCTTAGAGAAGAGGTAATCCCACAGAAGTGTCTAGCTAGGTTTTAATCTTTCTGAATATTTTTTATGTTCCCAGGACAACATAAGATAAGCAAACTGAAGATAGCCTCAATGCAAATCTGCCATAGCATGTGCCATTATCTGTTTTGCAGAGGAATGTTTGCAGGAGGACTGAGAGAGATGGAACAAGAAGAAGTTCATATTCATGGCATCTCCTACAATGCAATGTGTAAAATCTTGAACTTCATTTACACTTCTGAGCTGGAACTCAGTGTGAACAGTGTACAGGAAACCTTAGCTGCAGCCTGTCAGCTTCAGGTGAGGTACGGGGAGATGGGACAAAAAAAAAGGCAAGAAACAAAAGCAACAATGAAAGAAACAGAAAATATGAATATCTAGTTAGATCTAGTTAGGGGATGAATAAGAGCATAGGTCTGGATAAGGATTTCTGGGATGCTGTAGCCACTGGAACTAACTGTGGAAGGGTAGGAACAATGAATGAGTATTGCACATCTCTTTTGTGCCAATGATTTCATTACTTGTAAATATCTGCCATTTCATCTAGAGGACTATTTTATATAGCATTCCCTTCCACTGCTCTCACTGAAGCTTATGAAAGCTTCCCTGGAACAGAATATCTCTGGCCTATGGTAAAGGACAGAAATTATTGCACTGCTCAGGGTCTTCCCCAGTTGAGTCCACAGGCACATAACCTGTCCTGACCCCTCGCTACAGGCAATCCTACCACTATGGTTTTTCACTAAGTGCAGAGTTCACATGCCTCTAGGATAAGTATTTTTCTCTAATTTCCCCTGCAGCTAACTGCTGCACAAGGCTTTGGTACTAAATCTTAAACTTTGCGGGTGCTTGCTTTGGTTGGTTTTTACACACTTGGCAGCACTTTGTTAGCAGAGAGGCTCCTGGACAGCAGTTATTTGCTTGCCAGTAATTCCTCCTGCCAGATACAACTTCAAATTGTATTCAGAAGACAATACTAAATATTCATTTTCCTTTCCAATGGCTTCCTGTGCTCTTGAGTGATATATTTGTTACAGATACAGTCTGTTATACAGTATGCCATAGGGCTCTGAAAGAACAAGTATGGAGTGACTGTAATCACCATGTCCTTCCATGTTCCTGGCTTCTTCCAGGCAGCCTAACAAAGCAGGCAGCCTGGCTGTCCAGTGTCCCACGGATCTTGGAAGACACATTGCTGCTGCACCTGAAGCCAAACTCATAGGCTTGCATTACAGTGTGGCTAGAAGTTCTGTGTTATGATCTTCTGTGTACCCACGCTGAGTTCTTTTTCTGTGCAGAAAGGTGAACAGGGTACCAGTGAACATGGTGATCAGACTGTGGGGAGAGCAGTCACCTTGAGGACAGTTTTCTTACAGTCATCCCAGGCTCCTGTCTTGTGTCTCCCAAGCGTGAGGCAGGTGGTGTCTGAAATGAAACATATCTCTCTCTTGCAGATTCCAGAAGTCATTAAGTTCTGTTGTGATTTCCTCATGTCCTGGGTAGACGAAGAGAACATCCTTGATGTGTACAAACTTGCTGACCACTATGACTTGAGGCATTTGAGTGATCAGCTGGACTCCTACATTTTGAAGAACTTCACAGCTTTCTCAAGGACACAAGTGTACCGACAGCTACCCTTGCAGAAAGTCTACTCCCTTCTCAGCAGCAACTGTTTGGAGGTTAACTATGAGTTTGAAGTTTATGATGGAGCACTTTTTTATCATTATTCTCCAGAACAACTGGAGGCAGATCAGGTCTCCCTGATGGAGCCCCTTAAGCTTCTTGAGACAGTTCGTTTTCCTCTGATGGAACCCCAGATTCTGCAAAGGCTTCACGACAAATTAAGTCCATGTCCTTTAAAAGATACAGTTGCAGATGCATTAATGTACCACAAGAATGAATGTCTTCAGCCAATGCTTCAGAGCTCCCAGACACAGCTGAGATCAGAGTTCCAGTGTGTAGTGGGATTTGGAGGGATGCATTCTACTCCATCCATTGTCCTCAGTGATCAAGCCAAGTATCTGAACCCCTTGTTGGGAGAGTGGAGGCACTTTACAGCTGCACTAGCCCCCAGAATGTCCAATCAAGGGATTGCTGTTCTCAATAATTTTGTATATTTAATTGGTGGAGACAACAATGTAAGTGGTTTTCGAGCAGAGTCAAGGTGTTGGAGGTAAGATAAGGATAATCCTGCTATTATTTTTATTGCCACCCTATTGCCTGTTTCTAAGTCAATAAGCCAATAGCACAGTCAGTACCCTTGCTGGCCAAAAGATTAGGAACTGAGCAGGAGCCTCACTGAAAGAAAACACAAGAAATGAGCCTCTAAGTAACAGAAAGCTTTCAGCAGTGCTTAAGAGACAAAGCCAAGCCTGGCAGGGTAGAGACAGCTACTCATTCAAGAGAATTATATGGGGGGAAGTATTAAAGCTTGTGGGAACCAGTTATGAACCTAGAACTCTGGGTTGTCTAGATGCTCTTGAACTAGGATTTTCTGGAAGTCCTCTATGTGTAGTTTTTGTCCCAGTGCAAAGGGATATAGCAACCAAACAGGAGTTTAAGAAAAATTCTATTACCAATAGATTTTCAAGAATCAGTGTGCACAATAGCAGCATTCCAGGGTCCTTTTATAGTAATTATTCTGTGACATGGAAAAGAGCAGGAGGAAGGATCAGATTTAGACCTTCATGCCTATTATATTGCAAAAACAGATAGAAACCCTGTTGTCTTTATATTGTGGTCATTTTTACTAGTTTTAGCTGGGTTGCTCTTATTTTATGGCATGCATAATTCCATTTCACAAATAGGTTTTTTTTGTAACTAAAATTACCAGACGAGATAGTTTGATCTGAAAGTGAATCATGAGGCTCACTTTGAGCAGCAGATATTTGGGGAAAAGAATCAAAGAACCCACTACATATTTATGCCCTTCCTGTACTCTTGAGGATCCAGATTTAGTCTCTGTGCTATTTTTGGATGCTTTTACCTTGTAGAATGGCTCTGTGCAAACAGAGACTTTGATATGTAACCTGACAGCAGTGTATAAGATAATGGAAAACATAGGCTTTTATAGCATGATTATGTCAGCTGAAATACATCTTCTAAAAATAGAATAAAACAACATTGCTAATAATAAAATGTTGACAATGCCAAATTTCACTGGGCTTCCAGCTGAGCTCAATTTCAGCCGAAGACAGTGCAGTAACCCACATCTGTGGTGCTGTCTGGTATTCCAGCAATGGTTCTGTGGCTGTTTGGGTAACTTCCTTTGATCCCATTCTCTTACAAGGTACGACCCACGGCACAACAGATGGTTCCAGATCCAGTCCCTGCAGCAAGAGCACGCTGACCTCAGTGTTTGTGTTGTGGACAATTATATATATGCTGTCGCAGGCCGAGATTACCATGAAGACCTGAGGGAAGTGGAGAGGTATGACCCTAAAAGCAACACTTGGGAATATGTGACACCTCTGAAGAAGGAGGTAAGGAGTGCATTGGCCACACGCACACTACTACAGTTCCCCAATTCCTGATTTAATCTTTTTAAATGCTTTTCTCATGTGTAACTTTAAATGTGCTGATATTCAGGTGGAAAACAGTAGCCTCTGTATATCAGATAAATGAGTTACAAGAAAATAACCATATACGTAAATTACATTTTCAGGTTAAATGCTTATTTTTTGTGTTTTCTTGTTAGTTTTGCCTTTACCCTTATTGTGTTAATCCTTAAAAGTATTTAAAATTGAACACATAACATGAAGGAGATTCCCATTTCTCCTGGGCAGGTAAACTATGAGCCACAGTAGTGCAAGCTCCTCACTTACAGTCCTGACAACATGATTTACTCCTGATCAGAAGAGATAATGCCCCAGTAAGAAGGAACTTATAGACCTCCTAGTTCCTGGACACAGAAGTGAGATTGGGTAACAAGTTCTGGAACTAGGATTATGAGCTAAATGAGTTCTAAATTCTAATGCTGCTAAAACCCACAAGAATTTCCATTTTCAGGTTAAAAGTGCTGCAAAGAAGCAAGATAGATAGACACAACTGCTTGATGAATCTTGGTTAGGGATAAAAACTAAAATCCTTTCAAGAAACTATGCTGATTTCTACTACACCTTTTAAAATTCTTGGGCCAAGTGACCAGCACAAATAATGCCTCTGAACTGAGAATCTCAGGACACCATAAAAATATAAATATTACTGTATTTCACAAATAATAAATGTGTATCGGTGCTGAAAATATAAAAAGCCTGAAGATTCAATTGAGTACTAATAAGTAGAATAACTTGCATTCCTGATAACACTGCTTGTATAAGAAAAATCACCAACAGAAAGGCATCCAAGTAGACTAGGGAGAAAATTTATAGTATGAATGATCTTCTAATCAAGGAACACTAAGGAAGGAAACCACTGCAGTTCTGGAAATTTTAGAAATTCCAGTGTATTTCATTCAGAAACTCTTATAACCTTATAGAAACTTATAATCACTTAGAAAGAACTGTCTGTAAGAAAATCCTTTCAGATTTTGATCTCTGAATAACTCAGGAATGATGTCACTCCCTTAATGTCTATTCCATACCTTGAAACTGGGAGAAATACCTCAGTCCAGACCTCCCCCTCTTGCTTTCCCACGTGGCGATCCAGGTGTACGCGCACGCGGGAGCGGCGCTGGATGGGAAGATGTACATCACCTGTGGGAGGAGAGGAGAGGACTATTTGAAGGAGCTGCAGTGCTACGACCCAAGGACTGACCGCTGGGAGGTTTTAGCAGATGGCCCAGTGAGACGAGCTTGGCACGGGATGGCTGCACTGCTGGGAAAGCTCTACGTGATCGGAGGGAGCAACAACGATTCCGGCTACAGACGGGATGTTCACCAGGTGAGAGCACGTCATTCCTGTGTCTGCCCTGGTGGGGCCTCTCTTCTGGATGCTGGCACTCTGGTGTAATGCCTTTCTCCTGCTAAGTGTGCAAATAAAACTGTCTGCCCAGCGACGGCTGCTGCACCAGCTCTCCCCCACTCAACTGCACAACTTGCAGTTTACTGTTTGCCTTGAACACATTGTCTCACCCACAAAGCATTAAAGCTCTAGCACTTGGAATTCTTTTCAGTTTTAAAATGTCTTTGATGGAAAACATTCATTGGCATGCACATACCCAGCAAGTAGCACATCAGATAAATGGACTTTGTATTGTCTTCTCACGTGCATTTTTTTCTAAGTTGAGGACTTATGAACTACCAGTGTGCACTTGCAGGACAGAGCTGTTGAGGATATGTTGGATGGCCATTGTATAATGCATTTGAATGTACAATACCTGAGGATAAGTGATGTCTGGAGAGATTCCCTTGAATCTTATTATAGCTTCTAGAACTGCTAGAGACTTGAAAAGAAGACACAAAAAGTAACTGCTCTTACACAGCCAGGGGAGATGGCAGAATTAAATCTAGCTGAAGAGTGTGTCTGAATGATAAAAAGGTGCTTACAAGTGAAAGCACTTATCCAAGTAGGTACCCAATGAAATCTAAAACTCTCCAACATATGGTGCAGAGACAGCTTAGCAGGTTTGTCATATTTGTATGTTCCAGCATCTTTTTTTCTTATGCAAGCAGGTGCATTATGTCTGGCCTTATATTAACACGTGTCTCCATCTCTTTCACTTTTGTGTGCATTTTTGGAATGACATACAGCTGTTGCTCCAGCAGCAGGGTCAGAACTTGTGACTCAAAGCTACGTGGCAACTGTGCACAATCTTCTGCTGAGTACTGTGCTTCTGCTACACAGTGATATGCTCTCTCCACACTCAACACACTGTCAAAAGATGGACGATATTCTTCCTAAATAGTTTGCCATATGGCCAGGCTCTGTCACTAGGATACAAGTTCAATTTTGGCTAATCTCTTTCCTTTTTTTTTCACAGGTTGCCTGCTATAAGCCAAGCACTGATCAGTGGACAAACATGTGTCCACTTCCTGCAGGACATGGAGAGCCAGGCATTGCCGTCCTGGACAACAGGATTTATGTCTTGGGAGGCCGATCCCACAACAGAGGAATCCGTATGGACTATGTCCACATCTACGATGCAGAGAGAGACTGTTGGGAGGAAGGACCCCAGCTGGAGGATGACATTTCTGGGATGGCTGCCTGTGTCCTCACTTTGCCCAGGGCTATTTTAATGGAGACAGAGAAATGGCTCTCAGAATGGCACGCAGACCGAATGAAGCATCACCTTGACTTTCCATCAGAAGTTATGAGCGTATCAGACTGGGAGGAATTTGACAATTCAAGTGAAGATTAGAAAACTCTAATATTTATTTTTTTGCCAGTGGATGAGGAATTTAAGGGTTGGAGAAAATACTTAAGAGATTTTATATGACTTTCTTATATACATAACTCAGTATTTAAAGGTTTTAAATATAAGTGTTGCGCACAAAATGCCATTCACAATCAATATCTACCCATCTGCAAGTGTTCTGCACAAAAATGCACTTACAGGCAGTACCTGCCCACCTGCCAGAAAGCAGCATTTTTAAAGTAACCACAGAACTGCCATTTCCCCCCAGTTGTAGAGAGGTTTTTTTGCCTTTGAAGGAGGCTTTTCTTAACCTTCAGCATGGACAGAAAAAAAGGCACAGAAGGCTCAGCTTGACTAGCTTCTTTCCTTCCAGCTTTTAGCTTGAAATAGCTTTTTGAGATTTTTTTTTCCCCTTTTTCTTTTTGGTAATAAATTTCCCAGCCAGCTTAGCACAGGAAGGTGACACCTGGTGTCCTCCTCCTGTGCCAGGTGTCAGACAGCTTGATTGGTTTTTAGCAAGATTGAACATACAGGAACAGGAACAGTAGCAAGAAAGTCTGAACCTTCATCTCATCTGGGCATGCAGCCATCCTTGTAACTGGGAGAGAGTCTAAGAACCGACACCCACTCCTGAACTTCTATACTGCAAGTTCTGTCAATGCAGTGGAAAGAAGATTTCTAGAAAAAAACTCTCTGCACAGAGTGTGGCAATCTCATCGTTCCACTGTCAGACACATTTGTTCTCAATCATAAATTAATAAATCCTTGTCAGAACTTTTTTAACTGCTGTCTCAGTTTTATTAACAGTGATGTGGAGGCTGAAAGCTAGAGAGCTTAATTAGATCCTATAGTACTACTGCAGTATCAGTGAAGTTACACCAGCCTGGGAGGTGGGCAATTTTTTCTTTCTTTTATTATATGCTTTAGAAGAGGATAAAGAGATCAGAGATTGGTTTGCCACAGCAAAAGAAAAAAATAATGAGATAACAAGAGGTATTGAAGATGACATTGGTCCAAGACCCTGCAGTAGTGAACTAATGCCAGGAGCTACAGCTGAGAAAGATAAGGCACAGTAAATCCTTCCTTCACCAGCCCTTAAAATAATTGGTTCCTGACTACCATCTTGTTTTATGATAGTTTAGAAGCTGATTTAAAGTCTGAACTAATGTGATCCCTGAATAGTGTGAGATCCTCTTGGAGGGGTGGGGAGTAATCAGTGCCACCAGAAAATTTTGACAAACTACCAAAAGCTTTTAAATCTTGTAGCAATAACAGGCTTGCAGAAGGGCAAAAGCAAAGTGACAATCAGAATGATTGTCAAGGGTCATCACATCACAACAAATACTGCACTTCAGTGCTACTTCAGAGACGTGGAGTGAGCTCCTGGTTACCCCATTACTTGGGGATATTCTGTTATGGAAACAAAGATGTTTTCAAAACGAACCTAGATGACTCTACATTAGTAAACTGGGCTTCTGGGAAAAGATTAAAGAGTATTTGCACACTTCTTTAAATAAGTTCAACAGGTTCTTTCTTGGTAAGAGAGGCTTTTGTTGGATTTTATTCTCCAGCACAGTCAATTTTCACCTCAGTTTCTGAACCGTTGCCAATTGGCAAGTAAAACAAAAGACCTGGTAACTGCAGGAAACCCTGTTTATGGGCATTTTCAGAAAACTCTTTTTTTGATAATGAACTCTGGACTGCACACAGAGTCTGAAAATACAGACTTTATTACACTGCAGTATTAGAGACTGATGAGTATTTCTGTTTTGCCTGAGGATGTGTAGGAATTAAATGTAGCCCTCAGATGTAAGGACATATCTAAGCCCAGGCAGCTAACTCAATGCAGTGCATTTTCCATTTTAACTAGCACTTCTTGACAGACAATGATACCCTATGTTATACAAAGTCATAGGGTTATTTATGTTGGGTATATAAAATGTTATTTGGCCTCTTCCACAATGAAAAAAGAAATAATCATTCTTTGTCTGACTCCTTTTCCTACATGTACCACTAGAGGGTATAACTTACTGTTACAAATAACCACGCTGAGTGGCTAATTCTTAGATTACATAGAATATAAGATGTTCATGAGTAATTAAGAAGCCAAAGAAATATTCTGAGAAAACTCTTTGGGGGGGGGGGGGGGCTCCAGCTTCTACCCTGTTACTCCTTCTGTGTTTGAATACTGATTTTTAGGTAGTCAGCTCATCTGTTATTCCATTTATCAGCGTATGCAATTTTGTGATTGCATTATTCATTAATGTTGCAGTTGGGTGCTGTGCAAAGCAAATCAATATAAGGCTAAGAATGCAGTTACAAGGAAATTACTTTTCCTTAAAGCAGATGATCACCTACCTTAGTGCTGCATTTTTTTTTTTTTTTTTTACTTACTGGTATAATATCCCTAAGCTACATGAACTAAACCTAAGACAGGTATTATTTGATGAAAACAAAACTTCTGTTGCTTTCACCCCGAAAATTTTACACCTGAGCATAATGGGACTGATGAAAGTTGCAGTATGCACTATCTTATTTGCATGTGCTTCATTTAGGTATAAAAACACAGAGTTTAGCTCAGCCCAGTTGATCCTAATCATTTAGCAGTAGCATTTTAGTCCAGCATGTAACTTTTCACACATAGGCTAAACAATAATAAAATTGCTTTGCTTTAAAATTGGCAATTTTTTACAGATTGATATACAGAGCTGTATTATTGATCAGTTTTCCTATCAAGAGTGATGCTTCAGGAGCTGAGCCTTCAAGAGCCCACTTGAGCTTTCTGTTACCTCAAGAAAAACATGTACTCATAGGGATTTTCAGCTGATTCTATATTTTTTTATTTATAAATTCTCTGATGTCCTAAATATGTCTATCTCGTATCTGACAGTAAAAAGCATTATTTTTTTTACAGTAAGCCCTCTGAGACAGTATAACACAAGACACTGTGGACAGATGGACAATGAACTAAGAAAGCTTTAGGTTATTTCTGGTCTGGAAGAGAACAATCAAACGGCTCTTCCAGAAGTGAGTGATCAAAATACCAACACTTAAACTGCTGATGCATTAGGAAGTCTAGAAGAAGAATAATTAGGTTTCTTGATGATCTATTTTCCTATTTCCTGCTAGCACAGAGGTAAAGCTGTACAGGCATATTTGCCAGATTTGTAATTAGTGGACTTGTATCCTGAAGTATTTCAGGCTTCCCCATTTGCAGAAGTGATTGTGATTGCTTCAGTTTTTGTTTCATAACTGCTTTCACTACTGTATTTCTTCTCCAGCTGTCTACCTCCAAATCCAACCTATTCTTTCCCATTTCCTCATAGTTTAAATTAGGGTTGTTAATTTTGCATTGCAAGTGTACCCAGTCGTTGATTTGAAACAAAATAAGGATTCTTATTCTATACCCTTGACAGAAATTTACTTCTCCTTTCTTAGAGATCAGCCACATGTACAATTTATTTGGCATTCAGCCCAACTGATGGGGTGCAAAACTGCTGGAGAAAGGAAGAAGGAACAGCTGGGCACAGGGAAAGAGGTACAGGAGCTTCTCAAGGGAATATTCTGCCAACTGAGTTTTTATTTCACCAGCAGCTGATGCCCTTTGAAAGCTCCCCAGCTCCTCCACTGTGCTCCAACTACGTGGCCATGCTTTGAAGGTGGAAGCTGCCAACAGGTAAAGTTAAAGAGCATAAATGTATTTATATGTAATAAAAAGGTAAAGTGGTACCAGACACTCATCCATTCTTCCTAAACTGAGATCAAACGTATAGCTACTAAGTAAGGTTCCCTAGCAATGGATGAAATATTTTTGCATAGATGTGGATTTTCAGATGTAATTATTCATCTCTGGGTCACTGCTTTGCCAGTGTTGCTGTACATGACTAACAGCTGTTGTTTTCCACCCAGGAGATGGCTATATTTCAGAAGCTGGTAAAATGATACCTGTACACATATTTAAGAGCTGATTTAAGATCCTTTTGTGTTAGTTGATGTTATGAGACTTTCCTGGATGATTTTGTCTAAAACGTAAGGATGACACTGGAAGAGTCTTCCATTTTAGATGATGTGAACTCTGCTAAACGTCTGCAGAGACACAGCCCATATGTTCCAATCCAGACACCTCAGATGGCACTAGTTGCCAATGCAGGAAGATGAACAAAGAGAAAAAAATGACTATGTTGTGACTGAGCTTTTGGAAAAGGAAGAGCGTGTAGGAAAGGCAGCAAAGCTGGAATAAGACTGGACAACGGTCCAGTTAGGCACTTCAAGACAGACATCTTAAGTCTATTTCTCCATTTTAACTGGGTTTTTTTTGCTTTCGCATGCTGCTTCATTTCACATTGCCAGCCCCGAAGCAAAACAAAAAGAAAACCAAAATCAAAAGCGCAAATTACACAAAGTCACAAGTCTGAGCTAAAAATCACACTACTTGCAAAGGTTTCTAGCACGAGCGGGGGAATTAGTGCGGTGTTTTTGCGGCGCCTCTTGCCCACTGCAGCTGCACACGGGCATTGGCACTGCCGGCCCTCCGGACCGTGAGTCAGACGGCGCGGAGGCCTCGGTGCCTGTGTGGGGTCACCGCGCCAACCTCCCTCTCAAATTCGAACAGCTCATCCCCACCAGGAGCCAAGTGCTGCCCCTGAGGCCTTTCCGGGGCTTCCTTCCTCCTCAGCGGCTGCGACACCATCTTCCCTCCCGCCCGAGCCAGACAGGGCTTTGACCCTGTTATCTGGGAACAAGGCTATAAAGAGGCAGGAAACGGCCTCTTAGAGCACGTAGGAAGTTATCTCGAGATCAGAGATGATTATCACAGCGGTCCGTTTTGTTCCTTTAAATTAAAAAAAAAAAAAAATTAACTAGTAAAAAGCCAAAACCTCAGGGGAAGCGATGTCTGTCTCCAAACCGCCTGGGGCCAGGGTGCTGGCACCACTCAGATCCAGGAGTGCGGAGGGGAGGGAAGCAAGAGCGACCCCGGAGGCAACAGCAGGGTGCCTCTGGGCACCGCGGCGAAGAAGGGAAAGCCTGGGACTGGGCGGCACCGAGGAGGGAGGATGTGCCAATTTTTGTGGGTGACCTGCGCCAAAGCGCCTCTGCAGCACCGAGGGAGCCGAGCCCTGCCCTGTGAAGGGCTGCGGTGGGCGCGGGGCCAGCCCTGCCTCACTCGGCGCACGTTCACTCACCCCGGCCAGGGGCGCGCCGGGAAGGTCTCAGCGCCTCCTGCCCGGGGAACTGTGGAAGGAGGGCTCTCCCTGTGCCCTGAACGCCAAGACGGGGCACCGGCACACCGAGCGCCCGTCCCGCCGCCACCGCCCTCAGCCCGGCCCCCGGGGCGGGCGCGGCCCCGGCGCTGCCGCCGCCATGGCGCGTGCGCGGGGCGGTGTCTGGGAGCGCTCCCGCCGCCCGGCGCCGCCGCCATTTTGGTGCTTGGCTCGCGAGGGGAGGGAACCCGCGGGAGGACGCGGCGCTTCTGCCTCCCCCGTCCCGTCCCGCCCCGCGCCGGCTCCGCTCGCCGCCTGCCCGTGCCACCCGCCGCTGGTCTTCGCCACCCCGCCTGGCCGGGCCCGCCGCAGGCCTGAGAGAGGCGGGAAGGATGCCCTGCACACCCCGCCGCTGAGGGAGACTCGGGGGCCCTGAGCGCCGCGTCTGGCCAGCCCCACCCCAGCCGCTCCTCGGCCCTCCGCCTCCGGCGGCGCGGAGCTTCCTTCTCCCTTTTTCCCTGGGTTTCCTCTCTCCTGGGCTGGGCACGAGCCGCTTTACCCCCTCGCCCCAGCCCGCGCCGCCTCCCAGGCCTCTCTGCCCAGGCCTTCCCTTCTCCGGGTCTCTTCCTCTGCCTGGGCCTTCGGGCTCCTCACCTTCCTTCCTCCCCTCCCTTCCCCTTCCCCGGCCGGAGCCATGTCCTCCGCCGCTCGTTTCGATTCGTCGGACCGCTCCAGCTGGTACGTGGGCCCGGTGTCCCGGGCGGAGGCGCAGACGCGGCTGCAGGGGCAGCGGCACGGCATGTTCCTGGTGCGGGACTCGTCCACCTGCCCGGGCGATTATGTCCTGTCGGTGTCCGAGAACTCCCGCGTTTCCCACTACATCATCAACTCCTTGCCCAACCGCCGCTTTAAGATCGGCGACCAGGAGTTCGAGCACCTGCCCGCCCTGCTGGAGTTTTACAAGATCCACTACCTGGACACCACCACCCTCATCGAGCCCGCACCCAGGTGAGTCCCGCCCTGCCCTGGCCCTCCCCACCGCCACCTTTGCTCCAGGTGGCACCAGGAGGCGAGACCTATAAAGGTGTCATAGTCCAGCCGAGTAGCTCCGGGATCCTGGCAGCAGGATATGTGTATTAAGGAAACATTTTTTTCTAACACTGGGCCGCCTTAACACTCTGGCTCTCACTGACCATTACGGGTCGTTCTTTCACTCAAATCACCCACATAACGCAACGGCCCTGTCCTTTCAGTACGTGTAGATGTGCAAAGGTACTATGTAACTCTGTACCACTGGCTATAATTGCCTTGCAAGAGGGTGTGGTCGTGCCAAAGCACGTCACCCTTTCTGTGTTACCCTGCTGGTATTGTCTTTCTGTTACAAGGATGGTTGAGAAGCTGGTTCGCCCGTCTTCTCAGGGATTGAAGTACAGCCTCAGAGCTTAATTTGCTGCCTGCCCCTGCATCCACACTGATTACAATAGAACAGGCCTTTATGTGATTAGGCTGCTTCACCCTGTTATGTCAGCATTAATACATTCTAGGACAGCATTTCCCAAACTCCTAGAGTGGCATTCCCACCCCAGAAAAATGTAAAGCATTTATTTCTCACAGTTTGGTTATGTCACTCTGTCTCTTCATCTGTATCTGCGTACTCTGAGAAATGCTGTTCTAGGAGGTTGGGAAAATGTGACTTGGCTGTGAGCTCCTTCTTTGTCCTGTTCCCAGCATGGGACATACCTGCAACCTGCATCAGTAAACTGCTTATCAAAAACCCTGGAAAATACTCCTTATTTCTAATTAATAAAGCCTTTCTCAGTATCTTATTTCAAAGCTTTGGGGTTTCCTGAATAGAATGAAGAGAAATAAAAACTAGAAAAATAGTGACAAAAAGAGAAATTCAGATTGGTTCACTTCTAAATTCTGCGTTTTAAAATCTTACAGTATTTTGCAGATTTGCAAGTTCTTAGGGGGGAAGAATAACTTTAAGGTTTATAATCACAATTTAACCTTGGCATAGACTAGTAGTTAATGACCATCAGTATCTTGTCAAAGGTTGACAGTAGCTTGTCAAGTTGAAAAGACTCAAGTGGTCAGAGGTCTTTCTGAGAAGCTATTAGGTGATGGGAAGGATGTGACAGAAAGCACTAGCTGTAAGAATTCTTTAATTGCTCACAAGTCTTCTAGGCAGTGACTGTGGCTAGAAAGATGGGGAGGTGAAAAAAAAAAAAATCACTTGAACCGTTGCAGGGATGTTTAACTGGAGCTGCCCACTGTTATGTGCATGCTTTCTTGTGGGCAGTTGGAAGGAAAAAGGTCTTACACCGAAGCAATCTTTATGCTTATCTCTGTTCTCTGAAAAAACTCAATCATTTATGACCATGGCTAACTTGGCTTTCTCAAAGCACTTGAAACTTGGAGCTGACTGCACTTGCTCACTTGGTATTTATTAGGAGTCCTAGGTCAAATGTTCTATGAACATTTTAGTACCACCTTATTTTCAAGGGTTCAGTTGCTTATTGTTCTCCCAGCACAGACAGATGGGACCCAACCTGCTGTGAACTGACAGGCTTTTTTATAAAGCTACAGATGAGATGGACTAGGTGGTTTTCCTTAGCATGATTCTTGTTAAAACTCTTTTTAGAAAAATCAGTGACGTGGTTGATGGTTTGAAATTCTGTACAAAGGAAACTTCCTGCTGCAAGAGGGAGGATGAGAGGTAGCATTTCCGGATTTCTTTTTATTTTATTTTTAGTTAATGGACTGGATTTAGAGTAGGACAGGTATGTGCTTCAGGACTGTTATGCTAATTCTTATTTCTTTGGCATTTTCATTGCACTCAAATGCTTGTGCTTTTGAAAGCTGTTCATTCTTTTAATGTCATAAAGTACAGCCTGAAAGGTGTTTTTTGCAGTAGAATTAAGCACTCTGTTGTACAGAGTACTTTTAGATCTCGTAGATGACATTTTAAACTTTTAAACAGTTGAAAATAGATTGTTTTAAACTTCCTATTTGTTTTGTGTCTCTAATAGTGAGCTCTGATCATCATTACAGATGTTCCTGAGCTCTTGCTTATGAGAATGACTGCTCCCCGTAGGGTTCCCTCTCTCCCCCCCTCTTTGTCTGCAGCAGGGTGTCTGAAAGATTGAATATCTTTTTGTTCAGGTCTTCTGGCATATCGTGCAAAAATCATAGGGATTTGACTTCCATCGTATTTTGGAAGTAGCAGAAGAGAATTGAAGTAGGCTAATGACATGCATTCTTGCTATCATAGCTTAGATAATAAGTATCTGCTGTGGCCTATATCCGTTAAGATTTCTGACATGCTTTGAATAAAATGTATAACATTTAGGATGGAAATACATTGCAGGGAAAATAGTCTCATTTGATGGCAAATCGAATATTATCACAGACAACAAAGTGACTGTATTTGACATTTGATGGACATAGTAATAAACAATTATGTGAACAAGTAAAGATAATACTATGGTTAATAAGGCAATGAAATATTTCTAGAAGGCTGGGGGTTTTTTTCCTTACTCCTTTCTTACCAGTGGATGCAAGTATTTTATACTATCTTTTATGAACATGTCATACTTTTGTTTTGTTTTTCCACTATGGTGCCTCAAGTCTGGTGTTTAGAGTTAGTAAAATCTCTAGAGGTGGATGCTGAAGTCAAAATTAAACTGAAATTATTTGGGTGACTAGGGGTGGGGGGCTCTTGGTGAGATTCACAGCTACATTTTTGTGGCCCTTCCACCCCAGTCATTCAAATGATTTTCATTTGTTTTTTCTCATGACTGCCACGACTTAAGCTGTAGAATTAACTTTACTCTGCTCAAAGGTCCTCACAACAATCCAGAAGGGGAAGATGAAGATTTTGCATTATTTCTCCCTGTTTTCTGCATCTGTGATAGATTTTTATGGGGTTTCTGGGGTAGCTAATTTGGGTATTTAAGTAATTACTTGAGAGCATGAGTTACTCATGAAATGCCTCACAGTGCTACCGAGCCAATACTTTCATTACAAAGCTGAATAAGTAATTCTCTAATTGATGCTCCTGCTGTAAAACCAGTACTTGGCTTTGTTACTGGAAACACAAAGCAGTAGCCATCGCTTTTACCAAGTCTTCTGTACACTTAGGTATCCAAGCCCACCCATGGGATCTGGATCTGCCCCTGCTATGTCCACTGCAGAAGAAAACGTGGAGTATGTTCGGACTCTCTATGACTTTCCTGGCAATGATGCCGAGGATCTTCCATTTAAAAAGGGCGAGATACTGGTAATTGTGGAGAAGCCAGAAGAACAGTGGTGGAGCGCCAGAAACAAGGATGGTCGGATTGGGATGATTCCCGTTCCTTACGTAGAAAAGCTAGTCAGATCTTCTATTGGGAAGCATGGCAACAGGAATTCCA